>NC_056725.1:1032949148-1032974148 GCF_019279795.1 Protopterus annectens
TTTTAAGATACAAGTCCTACAAATAAAATTCAGTTAGGAATTAACCAATCAGTTTAATTTATTCTAGTAGCTGCTTTTTAGTGGAACCCCCAGGTGGTATTTATAATTCAGGGGAAAATTTGATTAGGGCATTTTCCCCTACTCTTTTCAATAGTTGCCATGGGATCTTTTACAGCCTCCACCTCAGTCAGATGGGGTCTCAGTTTAAGATTTGATCTGAATAATGAAACACTCAAAGATGCAGCACCCCTTTTATACTGCACTGTAGTGTCAGCAATCAACTTCCCTAGTGTGGGAATAGAACCAACAGTCTGTTGCACGAATAGTAAATGTGCACCACTGACATTAGGTAAAATACTTATGTGATAAAAATCAAAATAGCAACTTCTTGTAAGGAGAAAAGCTAAATAGTGGCACAAAATTCTCTCTGAAATATGTAGTTTAAGGAAACTCCTAAATGAGTACAAAGAATCACATTTGTAAAGTTACACTTGTAGTGAATCCCACAGGTGAAGGGCATGATATGATAAGAGAACTGAAATGAGAGGGCACAGACATGTAACCGGACTCAAGCATGTGATCTGGCTGTCTTAATTTAAGCTTGCTGGTACATTTCACTGTATTGTTATAAAGGTTCAAGAAGATCTATTGTTGTAGGCTGCAGCAGTTGCATGTAAGATATCCATTAGAAATGATACATAAGTTCATAGGTTCATAGGTTCATAGGTAGGTATTAGGCTATTAGCCCTAGGGCCTATATAAGCCTAGCCAAAAAGGTACCCTGGCTTTCGCCACCCAAGAAAATGATCTTCCTGTGCCCCTGTTGAGCAGAGCCACAGAAGTGATCCCTGGGGTGAATTTCCTATTTCCTATCCAGTCATCAAGATTTTTCTCGAAGAGTGCTAATGAGGAGTTCTGTTTGACATAGATAGGTAGTCTGTTCCAGAGTACAGGAAGTGTCTGGGACAGGAATCTATCCCTCCAGCATGTTCTGTTTATTGTGGTGACAAGGTTTAGGTCCCTAGAGAGTGTAGCTCGGAGGGATTGGGATTTCTTTAAGTGGAGCATGTCCAACAGCTCTGGGTTTGACATAGCTTTGTATGTTAGGCAGAGATTGCCTCTGAGTAGGCGATATGTGATGGAGTTAAGCTGGAGTTTTTTTGAGACGGTCTGCGTAGGGCATCTGTCTGAGGCCAGTAATCCTCTTTGTGAGGTATTTCTGTGGCCTTTCCAGTTGTTGTAGATGTCTTGTGAGGTACATACCAAAAGGGGCAGTGTACTCTATAATGGGTCTAATGAGTGATGAGTAGAGGGGAACAGTGGATGAGAAATCTTTTGTGATGAGGTGAGCCACATAGAAGGATTTCCTGACCACCGTGGTGATGTAATTATCAAAGGAGAGACTACTGTCCACCTGTGTCCCAAGGTCTCTTATCACACTTTCAGCATTAAGTAGACTACCACTTATGTGGTAGTTCATGGGTACAGAGTTTTTACCAAAGGGGATGACAATACACTTTTTGGCATTGAGGCAGGCCATGGCTCTGACACCAGGCATCCGTCTCACTGAGAACCTTTTGTAGTATGTCCACATCGTTAGGAGTTTCGATTATGGCTCCTAGTTTGCAGTCATCTGCAAACTTTGTTAGCCAAAGACCGTCTGTGTTAGCCTGTACTTCAGTGAAGTAGATATCAAACAGGAGAGGACCCAGGACTGAACCCTGTGGTATTCCACTTGTCACTGGTTTAAAGTCAGATTTGGAGTCTGCTACTTTCACAGTGTGGGTTCTGTCCATGAGCCAGTTGGCAACCCATCTTGTGACATAGGGATTTATACCTAGTTTAGTGAGCTTATCTATAATTCCAGAGTGGGGGATGGTGTCGAAAGCCTTGGCGAGATCTAGATGAGCTGTATGACCCACCTTACCCTCATCTATGGTGACTGCCTCAAAGAAGTCGATCAGGTTCAGATGACATGATCTGCCTTTTACAAACCTGAACTGGGTAGGGTCCAGAGTTTGGAGATTACCAATGTCTTTGTTTATGAGTTCCATGATGATACGTTCCATGGCCTTGCAGACCAGGCTTGTCAGGCTAATGGGGTGGTAGTTTCCAGGGTCCGTCGTGGCTCCCCCTTTGTGGAGTGGGATAACCATCACGGTGCACCATTCGGTGGGCACAAAGCCTGAGGTGAGGCTATGATTGAACGTGGTACTTAGGTAGGGTACCAGTTCATTCTGTAGTTCGTGTAGAATGTAGCCTGGGATATTGTCAGGTCCCATGGATGCTGTGTTCTTGGCTTTGGAGAGTGTGTTTTTTACCTGTGCAGCCATGATTACAGGAACTTTGCATTCTTCCGGTATAGAGATGGGCCCTCTAGGCAGTGAGAGGGGGGTAAAGTTAGTACTGAACCTATCTGCCAGGATGTTGGCAATATCAGTTGGTTCTGTATATTTAGTGCCATTGTGTTGTAACTCGGAGCAGATCAGAGTGTTGCCATTGACATTCTTGACATAGCTATAGAATGCTTTGTAGTTGTCTTTAGAGTCAGTGGCAATTTTGTTTTCGTAACTAGCTTTGAAGGATTTTATGAGGGATCTCAGCTTCTTACTGAGGTTGACCAGGGAGTTCCTCCAGTCATGGGATTTTACTCTTTTTTGCAACAGTTTCTTTCTTCTGTTGTAGAGTTTGTTTCTGGCAGAGGACCACCAGATTGGCTTCCTTTTTTGGAGGATAGCATCTTGGTTCTATTAGGGATAGCATGATCCATGCACTCATATAAGTGCTTATAAAGTGCATTTGTGTAGGATTCAGCAGTCATACCTCTATTGTCCATCTGCATGGGTGTCATGAAGTTTGCCACTTCTGTCTTAAGAAGTGTGAAGTTGGCTTTGGAGAAGCTTTTTACGGTGGTTTCCCTAATTGGGGGTGGGGGCGGGATGTGGATGTCTAGGGTGATTAGCTTGTGGTCAGATCTGACCAACGAGGAATTGACCTCTAGTGTTGAACACCGGTTGCCCATGTTGGTAATGACCAGGTTTAAGATATTGCCCCTAGTGGGGGTGTGAATAAGTTGAACCAAGGCATTGAAATTTATGAATTCCAGAAAACGTTGAGAAAAAGAGTTGGTACATGAGTAGTGTTCCCAGTTAATGGTGGGATAGTTGAAATCGCCCATTATTAGGGTGTTGGGTTGTACCCTAATACTTTCCAGTGTATCAAGAAATGAGGAGTGGGAATCCTGGGGCGTGGTGAGGGGGTCTGTAGCAACCTACAATTTGGATTTCGGCCTTGCCCAGAGTTAGTTTCACTTGGATAATCTCGGATGCATTATGCTGTGCAACTAGCCTGGAGGTGTGGATATCCTTAATGAATATGGACATGCCTCCGCCTTTTGTGATTCATTCCGGGTTAGGTGGCAGAAAGGTGTGGTATGAATTATAGCCTGGTAACACAGGGGTGCTCTCTGGAGCTTTGAACCAGGTCTCTGACACTGCACGGATGTCAATGTTCTCCATTTTAAGGAGTGCCTCGAGTGAGTGCATTTTAAGGTTTAGACTTCTAGCATTGAGCAGCATTACCCTCAGATTTTGCTTGCTTGTAACTTTTATGGTGGTGAATTTGTCATTTGAACCTTGCCTAGAAAAGGCACTGTAGGGGTGGCAAGAGCCTTAGCCAGTATCCGGAATCCCGAGGGTGACAAGTGCAGGCCATCTCTGGCAAAGCATCGCGGTCTGTCGATCATGTCATCCCAGGCAAACAAATACTGGATCCCCTTAAAATGAGACCAGAAGCTTAGCCAATTGTTGAAGTCAATCATTTTGTCCTTGTACTGTGGTATCATTCTGGGTGATGGCAGGATATTACTCAGGGCTAGGGTCATACCTGCCTGGGCTACAAGATTGGAGAGCTCCTCCATGTCTCTTTTCATGTAGTCCAGGGAGGTATGTCTGAATTCATTCACACCAACATAGACAATGACAGTGTCATATTTGTACTTGTTGTGGAGTAACCTGAGTGCATGCGTTATGTGGTGGATCCTGGCAACTGACAGGCAGCTGACAGTAACTTTCTCCTTGTTTAGTCTGGTGAGTGGAACATCAGTGTGCCTGACTATAGAGTCACCTATGACTAGAGTGTTGGGTACATTGTTATGCCTTATGGGCTGTGGTTGAGTGGCACACTGAGTTTGTAGGCTATGTGTCATTTGGGTTGTGTTGGGGGATGGAGTTTGCTTGCGTTTCTGCTTTGGATGTCCCTGATGCTTGGGTAGGTTTTTATTGATAGCCTCCATGAATGTAGGTGTGTGTTTTGTGTTTCTATGTGTGTGTATTTTGGTGGTGTACATTTTGAGGGATTATGTGATGAGTGTGGTGTGGTGCAAGTGTTTACCTTCTCCTCTTGATTGTCTAGTCCAGTCTTGGGTGACGAGAGCTTTGCTTCCAGTTTGGCTATATAAGTGCATCTCTTACAGGTTGTAGTGTTGGGTGGTAGGAGGAGATGGTTGTCTGTGTACATGAGGCAATTGCTGCATTGCCCCAAGATGCCCAGATTCATCAGGTAGACAGGAGAAATCACCGGGAGCTGACCCTTAGACATGCCTGGATAGGTGCTTATTTATTAAGTACTAAAAGTAACATTAAGCTTCAGTTCGTTAGTTCATTGGACAATCGCCTCATTAAATGTATTTTTTAGTCTTAATAGAGTGTACAAAATGGATACTATGCAGAATTTTTTAATTGTTGTGTGAAGTGATTTTTATGGCTGAATTTGCATTGTATTATATATTTATATAGATGTGCTTATGGTTAACAGTACTGTTGCTTTAAAAAGGAAGTGTACTTCCGTCTTCTGGGTCTTTGCCTTATGAGGTTTTGATTACAGACTTTCAGGAGATGACATACACAAGGAGAGAACGGCCACAGAATGGGTTCAGCTTTCATGATGTGGATGGTGTGTTAAAATTGATGTAATCAGCTCGAGGACCAGGCAGAAAGGAAAATATGATTTTTCTCTCGTTTGATCAAGGTAATGTTCTCGTGGCTGTAATGTATTACTCACTATGTAAAAATGTAAATATACCTGTTTCTATGTCAGCTACGAATTACAGCAAACCACAACAGAAATGGAGAAAGTTAATTAATCACTCCTATAAATATTCTGCTTTAGTTCAAAGTTTCTAGTACTTGTAATGAAACATCTAGTATAACATGGCATATAATAATAAATTTTAAACTGTATGATAGCCATATTAAATAATTTTATCAGGAGCTTAATCAAACATTTATAAGTCAGTGAAATTACTTCTATGGTATTTTTAAGATGTAATAATATTCATTAATAAAGCAATAGTTATTGATCGTTTATGTAACTAATCCAATTAAATTAAAGGTTGCAGAGCTGAACATTTCGTTTGACTGTATCTAATAAGGAACTTCAGTTTTTTACAGTTCATTTAATCTACCAATCAAGGGCATGTCAAGTATTTGTATGTCAGTGGATGCTCATATAAGGACATTTCTATTTGTTGATGTTTTACGTGTTGACTATAAGGAAATCTCTAAATGTTGATGTATAAACGTAATCAAATCAATAGAATGTAAATAATAAATGATTATAGAAATGAATTTGTTCAATTTTAAATAATTCTAATAGTATTTAATAAATAATTGTAAAGGGATGCCTGTTTCAAATTGGTTTGAAAACAAGAAGACTTTTTGTTGCTTCTGTATCATTGTTTAAACATTTACAATATATAGAATATGAATGTTTATTTGTCCTTCAATTTTTTCTTCTTTTGTTCAACAGTCTTCCAGTTGTGGGCTTCTGCATTTCTTTTGGGTGTACTGTTTGTCCATTCCATAGATTCTTCTTGTGTTAAGATGTTGTTGTTAGAAAGATATTTTATTGCTGAGTCCAGTGTTTCAAAGATTTTTATTCCCTTTGGCAAGAAGATTCTCAGTCTTGCTGGAAATAAAAGATGAGTTTTCAGTTGCTTCTTTTTTAGTAGTTTTATTACTGGTAGGAATTCATTTCTTTTGGAAAACACTTTTACAGAATAGTCGTTGTCAAATATGATTAAAGCATCTTTATATTTGATGGGTGAATTTGCCCAGGCATTTCTTAGGATAAGATCTTTGTCTTGGGTAGAAAAAGTCTCACAATTATGGATCTTGGCTTATTTTTGATTGAAGAGGTATTTCCAGAGGTTGTTAATGACCTGTGTGCACATTCTATGCCATATGAAAGGGCTTCAGGTAATTTCACTATATCTGGTATCCAGGTGGTGAGAAAGTTTCTTATGTTGTCCCCTTCTGTTTTCTCTGGTAAACCATATATTCAGATGTTGTTTCTTCTTGTTTGGTTTTCCATATCATCAATTTTTTCTGTTAAGTAAGTATTATGCTGTAATAAACATTCTGTTTGATGTTCCTCTGTTAGTAACCTTGAGTCAATGTCATTTAATGACTGTTCCATAAGTGAAATTTGCCCTTTCTGTTGTGTAAACATTTCCTGAAGTTGTTCAAGTTGCTGTGAGCATTTTTCCTTGAAAGTATCTATTTTGTTATCCATCTTATCAATTTTGATTGTGAGTTCCTGTATATTAGAAATAAGTGAATGTAGTTCCTTTTTGATGGTAGAGTCCTGAGGTGAATTCTTAATGTGACTCATGATGTATAGCTGATTGTAGTGTTGTTCTTCCAGTAGTTAATTTGACAGGAAGTATCCAAAGATAGTCAATGAATTTTTTTCTGCAGATGCTCCAGGGTAACACAAAGTTGTTAGCAACAGAAATTTCTTCAAATGGTTGCTTATTTCATAAAATTCCTGTCAGGAATAGTAATGAGGTAAGAGAGCTGAAAGAAAGTGCTGTTACCATATCAGTATCTTGGCCACGCCCCCGGTAGCATTCTTCTTGATGGATGCAATAGCCTAGTCTTGTTATTGCGTCTTTCGGCTATTCCTGGTTAGGGGTCGCCACAGCAGAACTCCGGTCCGCTAATGATTGGTAGTTGATTTTTATGTGCCGAGTTACCAGCCCTGATGCACAACCTTCAATGAAGGTACACCCATTCACACATGTCTCCACGCAGAAGACGCTCTAGCTGAGAATTGAACCGGACAGCGTCTTACTGAGAGGCGACAATGCTACCGCAGCACCACCACCGTGGGATGCAATAGCTTAGTCTGTTAATTTTAAATAGCAAGGAGCTAAGGAAACCTGAAGCCCTATCTGTGACAGGGAGTCATTTTAGTTTATTTATAAGATCACTATGATGTGCATGTAAGTCTCACTGTAGTACAAATCTGAATATTTTATTTTCACATATCGCAGCACTTTGAGTATTATATGCTGAGTTTAAGGTCAGTAATTGTAAACAAAACTCTGGTTTTGGGAGGACATTATTGGTTATGGCATCTGAGGATAATGGGAGCAGTTGGTGTGATACTTTATGACATAGCTGAAGCTGAATTGGGATTTATTTACTGTCATTGTGTGGAGTCATGCCTAAGACCTAAGTGTCTATCTTCTGTGACATTTAGGATAACACTATCTTGTATATCTGCATATCTGTGACTGACAGCGAAGGTAAGGCTGATAGCTTCTGGATTGAGCCAAATAGCATGACTTTAGTCTTTGTAGGCTTGCAGAAGCACAATACAAGAATGCAGTTTCAACTACTCTAACATAATTTACCACATCCAATAGGCGCAGCATCATTGGTTGCATGCTTTTCAGGTGTTATAGTCTGTACATATAACAATGTTACTATGACTATTACAAAATCTATCCATGTGACCCTTCTCCACATTTAAAACAGCGTATGTATTTTGCCAACATTTGTTTTAATCATAATTTGATAAAGATTTTACTGTTTCTTGGCATAAGACTCTTTCTTCTAACACAACAAAACATTCAGTGCCCTTAGGGTCACTCTGATACATCTGCATCCTTAAAACAGAAGACAAAGATCTCTTAAATTTGTCAATGATTAATATTTCCTACCATATTGTTTTTAGTATGTTGGATCTCTGGATCCAGCCACAAATTGATTATATGCTCTAACTCACATAATTATTATCTAACTATTTGGTTATGTCAGAAACATGCAGTTGTGAAAATGTCCATGCTTGTGTCTCTGAGGTAACATCTGCTGTGGCAAGTGGTGCAATTTTAACCTTATACTCATGATACTCATGGCCTTCCATGTCAATGAAAGATTCATCATTTCTCTGGTCACCTTGGTGGAAGGATCCTGGTCCAGTCAGCTTGATCCCATTAATCCTGGTAACATACCCCTCAAATGTGACAAGATACAGCTCTTAGTTCTCTTCCTGATTGGCTGTTTTAGTGGTGGAACCATCTACGGCACGACCACTAGTTTTGCTGCTGCCACCCGCTCCTTTGTTTGCAGCAATGATGGTCTGCAGTAGCTACTCTACAATTGTCTTTCTGTTAAATGATGCAGCACACACTTACATTAATTAAATGAAACAAAAATGTCCTATATACTCTAGAGGTCTCTTTCTCTCTCCCATGCTTTCTGTCTTTTTCTCTTTTTAGGGAAGCTTATACTCAAAATGAGTGAATCTTTTACTTTGCCAGAGATAAGTACAATCTTAAGACTTTTGCACAAAAAGTGTAACAAAAATGTCTGCTGCAGTCTGCAAATGTTGATCATTAAATGAAAAATGCACCAATGATAGGAAAATCTCCTTGTTTATTATATAAAAAAGAGATGAAACATGCAGGTTATTCTCAAGCAAAAACATCAGGGCAAAAACTTCAAAATTAGTACCTTCAAAACATTTCCATACTGCTGTGGTGAAAGTGTGTGTGTGTGTGGGGGGGGGGTGTCTCTCTCTGTTTTACTCTACAAGATATGCAGGACTCCTTTAACAAAAAAATCTGTCTTTCTCCTTTTGCCCTCTTCTAGTTCATTATGATACCTCACTTCCAGATCCCAAACTCTGGACATCAAATCCCTCTTCTAAAAGGCAAACAAGCTTTCTAGGACACTTTTAAGTCCATCTTTAGTACAGCTTAATCCGAGTCATTAAAAAATGCCTGTATTTATACAGCCAATTCTTTCTCTCTCTCCTCTTAAAGTACTTGTTCAACTAAGAACCATTATGACTTAAAGAAACAGTGTTCATTTATACCATATATAACATTTCTATATATACTATTTACATCACACACACACACACACACACACACACACACACACACACACACACACACACACACACACAGACAGATAGATAGATAGATAGATAGATAGATAGATAGATAGATAGATAGATAGATAGATAGACAGACTGATATGTTGCATGGAGGTGAGTGGTTTGGCTTTGCAACCAGGGGACTTATTTAAAATGAAACATTACAATTTGGAATTTATTGGTAATCTCTCTCTGAATTGTACTTTATTTTCTGAAATATTGAGACTTGCATATTCAGGTCTCACACTTTGACTAGAGAAAGGTTCTACTGCATTTCAGAATGTGATCAAAAATGTCAAACTTTGTCTTCAACAAATAAAATACTTTTCTTAGTAAGGAGAAATGTAGGGATGGTTTTCAAGCACAATTGGATAATAAGTCTATGCAATTCATTTTGATCTCTTCACTTGAAGAAAGACTGTTCATTCAGTACTGCAGGCAGTATTCACAGTCCCAACACATTTACATACAGTTGTCAGTGAAGAGCATCACTTCTCCTGTATGCAGGTCCACCAAGAGCAGGTTATTCGTACTAAGTAAAAGCAAAGGAGTTTTAACAAGCACACATACTTGCAGCAAACGTGTACAGTAGCTGAAGTTAATCTTTAAGTATATGTGAAGTACTATGTGAAAATATTATTGCTTGTATGGTTTTGTACATACTCAAATACCATGGAGAGTCACATCTATGCACAAGCACAAAAGTAGTTAAGGCAAGCAGTAGGCAGCATAGCTTTTATGATTAACTTTTAAAAAATATAAAGAGGTTGATAGGTTTTATATACAGGTATCTTTATGTAGACATCTTGTTGTTTTCTTTAAATAATGGAAAGGGGAAGATGGGAATGATGGAAAACGGGAAGACATAACACGGAGAGAAACACGGAAGGAAAACATCAAGAGGGTTGTACTTGAGGAGGTAGGAGAAAAGTTTACTATGTTTTTAGTGGGGGATAGAACCCCTCTGTTTTTTGCAGATTGTTTTATATAAGAAGGTAGTTTGGGTGAGAAGATGATAAGAGAGTGTCAGAGAGAGGATTAGAAAAGGTGGGGGTTAAGAGGAGTTGAGATCGGGAGGAGAACCTATTTCACAGAATCGGAAAAATGTTTCCACTACCTGATGGTGTTTCATTGGAGAATGCTGATGTTGAGGGGTTTAGGCCTGTGGTGGTGCAGTGGTTGGCACTGACCAGGGCAACGAGCCGTGAACCCACTGAAGAGCATCTTGGTCTGGCTGTAGGCATCTCTCCTCTACCTAGTCCATCACATCCTCAACCAAGTCCTGAAGCCCATGATCTGTGAGGACTATCAAACTGACATGTGCCAGGGTGCCTACAGGACCTGTACCGCCACCCTGACTCTGTGAGGTTGTCCCTCGGTGGGCAAAGGGTGACTGGTCTCTGACCTGCGAGAAACACAGTTGCGCTCCTCCTAGGTATTCTGGACTTGTGGGGAAATGGTAAGAAATGGACGAGAAAGAAAATAAAGAAGGACAAAGTAATGCATAACTAAAACAAAAAAGAGAATTGGAGGATAAAGATATGAAGAAGAAATGGAGACAATAAATTGACTCATACTGTAATACATCACAGCAATCTTTACTAATATTTTTTTTTTAGTTTTATTAAAACGGTATTCAAAAAAGGAAAATTCTGGGAAATGGTTTTGTAAACAAGGGAACAGTCAGTACATTGCAATGAAGTGGTGGATTTACATTTGCAGTCTACTGATACTAATGCCATATGCTGGTGTAACATAAGAAATAGTAACACACGACATTTCTGGCTGAAATGGGTTGTGCTGATGATGTGTACCGAAGGCACTCTACTTGTTTTACTATATTTGCATATGAATTACTTCTGCATTTATAGTTATGAAATAAATAAATATACAAAACTTCATTTATTTCTTAACATTTCTTTTAAAATGTAAACAATTCTTTATTTTTGCATACTCACAAGCAACCTCAGTAAGCTATATATGTCTGCTGTTCTCCTGATCTTGATTAGAATGTATCTCCTCCTCAGCTGCATACAGAATGCATAAAGGATGCGTCTAACCATCTGAGATGTGTGTTTTGCAATATTTCTGACATGATTACGTTTAAAGTTAAGAAAGGCACTTAGGTTATTGTTGCACTTGCTTAAGATGTATGATTACTTCTGTACAAATTTATATTCATGTTTGCTGCTGTATGTTTCCATTTATTAAGCAGGAAAACAGCAAAGCACAGAATTTCATACTGTCATTGTAAGTAATCCATCTGTGCTAATTAGTATTTCTTCTTCAATGCAAGTTGAACTAAAAGGACTGAAAGATTTCCTTTCAATTGTTACATTTGTATGTCTGTACAGCTTTTCTGTTTGGAGGATGGGTACTTTTTGCAACCTTTTTTTTACAGTTCCTTTGCATTTTCTGTTTTCCACTATGCCTTACATAGCCTACTTGCATTTAAGTAATATCTAAGCAACAGATTTTTAGCTTCCATTCAGAGACAAAAGCTGTACGTGTACATAAAAAGGTATGAAATGAAAGGAAGTTTTGATATCCTTTCAGTTCAGCTTGCATGACACAAAACCTTTTTACTTTCACATGATTCATGAACTAGAAATAATTTGTGACAATGTGTGCTATTATAATATCACACATAATACCACAGAATCTAGACCCTGATAAGCCCTCTTTAATAGCCAATAACTTCAATAGCTTCTTTACTACTTCCATACAAACACTAGCAAGCCATTTATCCCCTGATGCTTCCCAACTGATCTTAAGTAACACCAACAACGTCATTCCTTCCCTTCAACTTCAACCCATACCCACCTCCTACATACAATCTCTCTTACAAAAACTTAAACCCACTACCCCCTCAGCAGATAAGCTTCCTGCTGAATTCCTTCAGGTAGCAGCAAAAGCTATAGCCTACCCTGTTTCGATCCTAATAAACAGATCCATAAAAGAAAGTGATTATCCAGCAATCTGGAAGATATCACACATCATACCCTTACATAAAGGAGGCAAATCCACTGACCTCTCTAACTACCGCCCAATAGCACTATTATCTCCACTAGCTAAAATCATGGAAAAATGTATACACAAACAACTACTTAACCATCTCCTTCAAAATAACCTACTAGCAAACACTCAACATGGATTTAGACCCTCACATAGTACGACCACTGCACTACTTTCCTTTACTAACACAATAAACTGTAACCGTAATAATAACAAACTAACTGCTTCTCTTTTCCTAGACCTGTCAAAAGCCTTGACATGGTCAACCATAAACTTCTCCTACACATACTAAACTCACTTGCCTTGGATTTTTCCTCCTTAACGTGGTTCTCATCCTACCTTGAAAACCGACAACAAGCAGTACTCTGGAAAAATTCTCTATCTGCTCTACTACCTATCTCCTTAGGAGTACCTCAAGGATCAATATTAGGCCCACTCTTATTCTCTATCTTTATTAATGATCTTCAATCATCTATCCATAACACTACCTGCATACAATATGCAGATGATTCTACCATCATCTGTACAGCTCCCACCCAATCTGAACTCCAGTCACTCACACAATCTACCTTTTCAACCGTTGAACAATGGTTCTCAAAAAGATGTCTCCTTCTCAACTCCAAGAAAGCAAAACTATTACTATTCTCACCTACCCACAAATCTCCTCAACTAAATTTTACTATTACTGCAGCTGACAATTCTCTTATCTCCCCAGACTCTACTACCAAACTGCTTGGTGTTACTATTGATAATAATCTTAACTATGATTGTCATATCAATAACACTATAAAAGCAGTAAATAAAAGATAGGTTCACTGTACAGAATAAAACCCTTCCTTACTCCAGAAGCACGGACCACCTTAGCTCAATCACATCTTATCTCCACCCTACTGTATGCTTCCTCTATTTACACCAATCTCTCTAAAGGTAACCTGAAAGAACTAACTACATCCTATCATAATATAGCCCATTTTGCCACAGCATCCCAGTACAGAACTCACCACTGTAATAACTTAAAACAATTACAATGGTTAGAACTACCTAACAAGCTTATCTATCAACAACTCTTAATTACACATAACATTCTTTATCAACCAACAAAAACACCAGCTCTCAGTAACCTCCTTACTCCTACAAAAACTTGAAACAGTTATGATCTGCGAAAAGATACAAGTCACCACAACTAGAATTACAAATTCAGCAGGTAACTGTCTATTTTCAAACTCCATAGGGAAAATATGGAATAACCTCCCCACACATTACCTCACTAGACTCCTTTCAACTTTTCAAAAACAACTTCTATTACATCTTAACAACTTCTGGCTCTGCTCCTGTACCAATCCAGACTAAATGACTTCTTCGCTCTTCAGCCATACCTCCCTACGTAAAAATCACTATCTTTCCCTGCTATTTCAAATGACTAAATTACTGTACTGTTCTAAAAAAAAAAAAAAAAATATGAATATATAGCTTAGGCTATTTGTTTTTTACCTGTTTTTTTTGCTGTATTTTCTACTACACTAAAATGTATGCATTGTTGCTTAAATGTTTAACCTTGTTTTAATTGTGGAGCTTTTCTCCCCGGGCCTCCACTGAAAATGGAAATTATCCAGCTGGACTAGCCCGGTCAACAAATGTAAAATAAAAATAAAAATAAAAATAATAAAAATAAAATAATCTATATCTTAATAAATATAAGAATATAAGGACATTTAGTACAATTGCATACAGAATTAACGAAACAATACATTTTTCAATTTTCTCTATGCTCGTCATCCACCCCAACCCAACCTCCACTCTGGCTAGGATGTGGTGGTTAACTGAGTTCAGCCATCTTGCACTGGTAGTCAATATTTTGGAAAAAATAACTGTATTATGCAATTACCATATTAATGCATGATGGTCATCATTTATGCTTCATGTTTATGCAAACTAAACTGTAACTGATTCCATTTCCCTTTTCTAATCATAGGGACATTAGAGAATTACTAGGGATATTTGCACATTCCTATGCACTGCTGAGGACTTTGTCACTTCCCACAGCAGATTCACAGGTACTCGAGGCCTATTTACACTGATTTGTTGCCATAACACTTGCATATTACTGCAATTCATAGAGAGAAGTATAAAAAACTTAATTTGCATACAGTATGCATAAATGACCCTGAATTTATGCAAATGTGTCCCTGACTGCCATATTAAGTTGTGATCACTCAAGAAAGGTGGAAAAGTAAAAAAGGTAAAAAATTATTAACAAGCTGTTCATATTTATATTAGATTACATTTTTACTTGGAGAATTGTGTTTTTGTTGATCTGAGTTAGATGTGGATGATTCATTTCAATAATAATTGCAAGTGTCATTTACGAATGGAAACTAATGACAGCAGAACTGAAAATGGATAATGAAGTAGTCATAATGGCAATTTGAAAGATATTTTCGAAGTTCCTTTTAGTGGAATTTAGTGATTATATTACACAAGATATAAGCACATAATTTGGTGCAATTCTAGTGTGCTCTATTGCATTTTCAGAACTGTATTGTTGTGTCAAGGTACATTCAGATTTACTGGGAGATTTTTTAGTGTAAGTCCTTAATGAAAAATGAAATAATGAATATAGGAAAGTGTTAGGGAATGATACAACATGGTTAGCAAAGTGCTTGTAATACTGGAATGAATGTGTTGAGTGTGCTGAGCAGATTACTGCAACACAACTTTAACTTGCTGAATTTGGAATTTTCATGGGCACATGGATATGGTTAATTGTGTCATCATACCTGGATTTATACTCAAATCTTTGATTTGTCTGTGGTGATAGCAGGTGTGCTTTCATTGCTGTGATTTTGGGAGGATGATTACATCAAAAGTTTCATTGTATGACTCTGGCATATTGTTTTTAGGTACATTAATAATGAAGAAGCAAGGATCCAGACAGAGGAAGGACAATTTTAGCCATGAGGAGAACCATACCCTCGTGGTATTCCTTTTTGTAAAAGGGGGACCTAAACAAGCTGAGAGCAAAAAGGCCTGGAATATTGTGGTTATGTAAATAAATGCTGACAGTGGGAGGAACAGCATATTAACTCATGCAAGAAGAGAGCCAGTGATATGGTAGGATGCGTCAGAACAAAGACAAGGCAGAATGCAATTGCCCATACCAGTACTTGGAGGGACTTCTTACACTCATCCCTTTAACAAATGATGAGGAATTCCTCCTCCCTATTTGGGGCATGATTGTGATTCTGATAGTGATGGCACTGGCATACTCAGAGGTGATGTGGACACTATTACCCACACATGCAGCATCAGCATACATCTAATAAGGAAGATTTGTTTAACATCAGTAACTTATTTATACAGAAAACTGGATGCTAAAATGGAATGATTATATGTAACACATGATGATTATTATTAACAGGTGAACCCTCCACATCTGCACATAATGACAATGAACACAGTGTGCATGGTAAATGTCCTCCACACCTCCTTACACAGCATATAATAATGAATGACAGTATTTGATTAGTAATGTATTCAATTAATTCTTTATAGGGTTAACAGCAGAAAAACAGTTCCACTATCCCAGTTAATTTAGAGTATATCAGCACCAAAATGGCTCATGATGATGAAGATAACATAATTATATTTATGAGGCAGCCTAAGGAAAGTAGCACACATTCATCAAACGTAACAGCAGAATTTCACACCCACAAAATGCTGTTAACTCTGCAGGAAGTAGCATTGGATAACAAAGTCACTTTAAGTACAGGGTGACATTACTCTATATGTTATACAGGGAGAAAACTCCTGCACCTCCACGCCAGTGTCTTCAAACCCATAGGAACAATTTCAGGATAATGACAGACATTCAGAGGTAATAGTGCACATAGTGATAACTTGACAAAGACATTCCAGGCACAGGAACATATCACAGCTTCCCCAAGGAAAACATGAAGTATTGGCTGCCGTGACAATTTTAAGGCTCAGTGCACTGCCACAGAGTCCTCCAGGGTGTACATGAGGATTTCCAGCACTACACGGATATGGCAATGAGTAGGGGTAATACCATGCTCATACTGATGTGTAGTATGATGGCTGACCAGTTTTACATGGCTGCCTCCATCTGTACATTAGTGAGGATTTACCAGACTCAAAGAAGAGTCAGTGTTAGAAGAGGAAGAGGACAGGATACTGTCTAGACACATGGGGGCAAATCATAAGGCACTACAAGTACTTCTCAAGAGGATAGTGGAAATAGTAATAGGGAACAACACAACAAATGTCACGCAGGCGAGGTTAGCATTCACATAACAGAAACTTGCATTCTTCGTCTCAGTCTCGCAGCACTGTGGCATCAGTTTGGTAGGATCACCTGTATCAAGTAGGGCACAACATCACTGCAAGTCACCATCCAGCTTACATGACAGCCCTCCTCGAGATCACATGCATCTTCACCTACCCTATCTTTAGGAGATGTTGTGCATGACACACTTGACCTTGAGCTCCAATGATTTAGGCTAGACATTTCAAGCACTTACAAGCTAACTTCTAACATAGAGATGTCAATGTTTAACTTGAAAAGGAATAAGTTATTAAATAAGAAATAATAATACAAAAGCATACAAAAATTGAAAAAAAAAACAGACTATGTGATTGTAGAATATGACCCAGTATTAAGACACTTTGCATTTCCATGCACCTCATTTCAATAATAGTATTGCTGATTGTTAAAGGAAATATCTGGAAAGAAAGCTGTGCATCATTTTAGATTCCACTGATTTACACCATTAGTGGTCTAGCCATTATCAAAGTTACAGCTGACAAGAGAACAAAAGACAAGTACTACATACTATTTAGAGAAACACACATTAGAGAAGAGAAAGACTACATTAGTATCCTGCCATGGAACTAGCACAGTTACTACTTGACCCTCAGCACTGCATAAATGATGACATCTCTGAGGACACAAATTGTTTATGACAAAATGAAATAATATGATGTACAGTACCTTAGTAGAGAGCAATAATACATTTCAAATATGTAAACTTTAAAACAACACTGCATAATACAAAATAGCATGTCATACTGCATAATACAAAATAGCATGTCATACATGTTCCATTCAAGTGCAATATATGAACTAATTTGAAATAATAAAACAACACTTTATTAAAATGTACCACTCCAGAAGGTTCAGTACATGCATACTTAGGTATATCACCTAAGCAGACTTTTTTGTGCAAAACATTTAAAAATATAATTATTTCTTATATGATGCCTTAGAATAGGTGTCAGTCAGCACCCAGGCATGACTTTTATGAACAATAATATGAACACCTGTTCTGAAATAATAAAAAAAATATTTAAAAATAAGAGGGAATATTTGATGAACAGTGGCACATAACCCACACATAGCACTGCATGCATTAGTTATACTCTATGTATTTTTACAAGAAAAAGCAGTAATCTGAATGTCATGATCAATGCTTCTGGAATAAATGCTGCCTCTTTACCTGCACAACTTGCTGTCTACAAGCCTGCTGCATGGGGTCCCTTACTACTGCTGCAGGCTGGTCTCCACTAGTTGTAGTAGGAGTGGAAACTGGAGCTTCAGTGATAGAGTAGGTCACTTCACCATCAGACTGGGGCGTAATCATGTCATGCAGGATGCAATATGCAGTAAACATCCTGCATGAAGTAGCTCTGACATATTGAAAGTCACCCCTAGGCTCATCCAGGCACCTAAATTAACTCTTCAATATGCCAAAGATACTTTCAATGACAATACTGGTCTGGGACAGAGCTGTATTGAAATTATCTTCAGCAGTTGCATATGGATTTCTCACTGGTGTTGTGAGAAATGCCTCCTGTGGATATTCATCATCACCAGAAACAAAAAGGAGAGAAAAGGGAGAAGAGACAAAACAAAGAAAAAAATTGTATAGCATTAAACAATATATATATATATATATATATATATATATATATATATATATATATATATATATAAAATTGGTCGATGGAACAGAAGACCAAAGACCATATTCATGAGACGAAAAGACCAGAAACCTGTATTTAACGAAACTCCAAAGTACTGAAACCTGAAATGTCGAACAAGCAATTACACATTTTCCAAACCACTCTTATGACTGCAGATCATGCAGCAGTCATAACAATGCATTCTACAGGAAAACCAAACAAGACAAGCAAAAATATACCTTCACTAAAGCTTCCAATGCAGTAGCTGTGCCCTCCACACCCCCTGCACACTAAATATATTAACTCCGAGATCACACTACAGTGAGTACAAGGGTACATTTCCCAATCTTCACTGTAATGCAGACTCTATTCCAGGTGTTTCCCATGTTCAGTTTTCCTGTATAATGTGTTCCGTTGACTGCAGTGCAATCTGCAGTCGTAAGAGTAGTTTGAGACATGCGGAATTGCTTGTTCGGCATTTCAGGTTTCGGTGCTATGGAGTTTCATTTCCCGGTCTTTTCTTCTTGGGGATATGGTCTTCACTCTTCTGCTCATTCGACCAAGTAAAGGTAGCCCAGATATATATATATATATATATATATATATATATATACATATATATATATATACATATATATATATATATATATATATATATATATATATATATATATATACATATATATATATTATATATATATATATTATATATATATATATATATATATATATATATATATATATATATATATATATATATATATATATATATATATAAAATGCTTTCCTATCAGACTGTAATTAACCTTGTATTAACGCAGTGTTATGCAGACTTTTATAAATACTGTGTTTTTTGTGGTTTTGTGTGTATGTGGGTGTGTATGTGTGTGTGTGTGTGTGTGTGTGTGTGTGTGTGTGTGTGTGTGTGTGTGTGTGTGTGTGTGTGTGTGATGTGTACAGATTGTGGGCCGGATTCACGAAACCACCGTGTAAGACTTAATATGTCTTACTCAGAGGCTGCAGTTGAACGGTATGACATCAGCGTGTCATGAATATTCATGAGGGCATGCTGACTCATCTGTAACTCTTACACGGACTGAGTAGGCAAGCAGGGGGCGTGTCCGACTGCAGAGCAGTCTAAAAGTCCACGCCCCTGCAAGGTTTTAAAAAGCATAATGTCAACAGACAAGAGTGAGTCCGCTCAAATGTACTTGCACCCAACACCACACTCCCTGACTCTGTAAACCCCCATCAGAGTTATAGAACGTAAAATATTAATTTTTTTTAAATCCATGATTTAGCTGCCCGTATTTGCGCTTGTTTGCACGGGTGTGCCCATTGCTTAACCACAGTTAGCAATTGTGACATTGAAGAGCATATAAGAACTACTTATGCAAATTAATCCAAATAGCAGTAGCGTAATGGTAGAGCATATGCCCAAAGAGAAGGCATTCACGGTTCGAGTCCCACCACTCCCCTTCTTATTTATGTTTTAAATCAGTATTTGAAATAATACCAGACAAATATGATTAAAATTTTATTAAAAGCAGTGGCATGGCCAATGTATCAGTGAACAAATTATATATTTTGAAAAGACCCAGATATATAATAGCCTGCCAATAAGCAATGTTTTACCCATCTAAACAGAGGTGCCCATAGTGTAATAGCGCTTTATCCAGCTAAACAGAGTTGTCCATAGTTTAATAGCGCTTCACCCAGCTAAACAGCATTGCCCATAGTATAATAGTGCCTTTACACAGTACAATAGAGTTGCCTAACGTTTAAAAGCGCTTTACCCAGCGCAATGTGTTTGCGCGGACGTGCGTGCCAAGCCAACCAGGGCACCGTAAGGCACAGGGGAGCAATGTAGAGCTAAGTTGCTTAAACACAGCCACACCCCCTAGCCTGTCTAGACAGTATTAAAATAAAAGAATGACAAGGTTTGAACCAAGGACCCTTTGCATCATAATCAAAGTACAGAACCACTAAGCCATGACAACATAGGGGAAGCAGCCACTATTAACATTCATAAACTTAGGAATGGTAGTTTAACCATTATTAAGCAGGTTTGCTGTCAGCCTAGAATTTTATAAAATGGCCAATCACAAAAACGTGTGGGAAATGCAGCATATTTAAGCCCCACAGGCGGGAATACATGCCATAACTGATTGTAGCTCACATCTGCAGTCAGAATTTCTGGTGTTGGAGGGGGAGGGCGCTTCCGAGCGCAGAGATGGGGCATCAAGGAGTCCAAATACATGGTTTGGCTCCTAGTCCACCGTCACGAGGCAAGAATCCTGCAGGGCCAGTTCAAAGGGACGGAGTACAAGGCAGAGGCTTGGAACCGGTTAGCTTGTGACCTCACCAGTGCCACAGGCGTTCCTCGGACTGGTGAGCAGGTCCGTCACCACCATGCGGACCTGAAGAGATGAAAGGAGGACCACCTGAACCAGTGGATACTGGAGGCCCGTGGGATGTGGGATGCCCCAGTACTGAGTATGTAGCCATGGAATGCAGTATGTAAGAATTTAAAATGGAGTATGTATAATGGATAGGAATGTCTCAGTATCCCTTCATTTACTTTACAGCTGCAGGTGACCGTGTTATGAATCAGCAAGCCTATGCTGATAGGCTGCTAAGGCTGCGCCACCAGGCAGGTTAGTGATTATTCTGCATGTATTGTCATATAAAATATGGGAGAGAGCATGAAAGAAAGTTTTGTAGTCCAATAATGCAGCCATAAAATGGACTGAATAAGTCCTCTGCATGTACTGTCAGATAAAAATGTTAGAGAGGCAGAAAAAGTGTGTAGTAACCCATTAAGAAAGGTAACAAATGTCTGGAATAATATCTCTGCAGGCACTGTCATATAAAAGAATATGTGAGTGAGCCTGAAAAAAGAGTGTGCTAACTTATTAATAAAGGTATAATATGTCATGAACATGTCTGCCATATATACTGTTAAAACAAATAAAGGAGTGAGCCTGTGGAAAAGTGTGTAATGTCATTAATAAAGGTCTAAAACCCAAAGTGTGTCTGTTTCACTTAGTATGAAATGTTGTTGTACCCTTGCATTATACAAATAGTAATGTGTTAGAAAGTGCTGGCAACCCAGAGTTCTGCAGTCCCATCTAAAGTGGGTGATGGAAGTGCTAGTAGCTGTGAAGTAAATATACAGTCCTCAACAGTCAGTTACTGGCTGGCATGCATACGTAAATCTGGCAAATGAGTAGCATGCCAATATGTTCCCCAGAAATGTAAGTGTGCTTCAATAAATGCAGGGTTCTGTACAATTTGAAGTGAAAATTTCATGTGAAAACATCCAGATATGTAGATAAAGAAATATAAATGCAACCATGAAATATGTAGCAGTAACATCTGCATCCCAGACAGTTAGTATGTGAGATATAGGTAAAGTATAGATTGAACTAGCCAAACCCACTACACAACCTAATGCATGGTGGCAAGTGTAATAATACATGTAGGGAATATACACCTGCAGTCACTAGGAATGTAGTGTAGAGTAAAAGTGTTTATAAGATGTTAATGGAGGTTTTTTCTACACCCTACTGTTTGTGCATAAACCATGCAATTCCACACCTCAATGGGTATGTGTAATCTTAAATATTTGTTGGGATATATGTCCAATTGTTCTATAAATATTTGCACTCATGTTGATGCATGTGCCCTGTTCAAACACCACGTTTATGGTGGCCTGTTGCTACGAATCATCCCTGCATGCGGTTGGAATAACCACTGTTGTTCAATATATGCACGTGTTATGTTTGCTGTTCAACTGTTGGAACTGTGGTGTGTTGGGTTAATGGGAATATTACTGCATGCTGTTACAACTGATCTGGAATGCTGTTGTTTCTGTTGTAATGAAACACACCTAATCACAAAATGTATGGGAAGGCTGGTCCCAGCGGACCCACCTGTCCCTCCTCAGTTGGCGAGTGCACCTGTCACCAGTGGCTCTGGTGCCCAGCCCGGACTCCCCTCCTCCATCGGTCCTGTGCCACCTTTGGGTGGAAGCACTGCAGGTGATGGGGCTCGTCCCCCCCCCATGCAAGCGTGGGTGGAGAAGGGCCACCTGTTACCCTTAGAAGGGTCCGGTTTGTGGTACGTAGGGAGATCCAGCATTCAGTCGCTGATCCCCTATGCCAGCTTGAGGCGAGAGTGGCATGTCTCACGGGTGAGCCTGCCCATCCTACTCAGCCCCCAGCACAGCCACCCCCGGGGCTGTGAAGGTGCAGTGGTGACTGCCCATGGGTGGGGATCTCAGTTCCACTGTTACCATCTATGGGCTCATGGGCTTGCGATTTCCAAACAACCTTCCCCGTCAATTGTGTTCACCCACCCCATGTGGCAAATTCCGCCCCTGTATGCGTCTTGTTTGTCTTGTCTGTTTACCTCCCCAACCTACCTCCCCAAATATACCTACTTCCCCTACCTCACTTACCACTCTCACCTGTAAAAAACGGAAAAAAAAGGGCAATCTGTACCCGAAAAAAAATTACACCCCATACATAGCTTCCCATTTTGCACACATGTCAATAGGACATGTACACCGATAATTCTAATTGGCAGTGCAACAAACTATGTTGTCCTCACCCCTCTCTCATGGGTGGAAGGTCTCAAAACTCACTCCAAATTTTCAACATATGCACAGCTGTTGCTGTTAAAGAAATGGGCAGCTATGGGCCTTCCCTACACCCTTCCTGCACATCCTGAGCTTGTTTTCCTACTGTCTTTCCCTCTCTGTGCCCCCTTTTTCATCACTTTCCTATCTCCCCATTTTCTTTTCTTTAAAAGAAATTAGCGCGGTGGTTAGCGGGAGTAAGCACTTTTAAGCAGTAGTTAGCGGGGGTGCACGAGTGTGAGCTTGTGTGCACTTAGCTAAACATTGCTAAGCATCGTGCAAACCCGTGCAAACCTGCTTACAACTGCTTAAAAGTGCCTTAGTCACTCTGTATGACAAGGCCCTTGTACTGTTGAGCAGCAAAATAAAAAACCTTGTCAGTCTCGAATCCGGGACATTGGACTCACCAGTCTGGATGAAGTACCACTACACCACAGAAGATATGCAATAACTTAGTGCTGAAAGCAATTTATCATGCATTACCATGAGTGAATGTAAAGGTAAAATAGGAATGGCATAACACAAATCTTGTTCTGTGGGCCTTAACCAGCAGGTGTTGTTGAATTGCATGACCTGACTGTGAAAAGAGAATCAGCCATGCTAGTAGGGAATAAGGTTACAGTAGCAGCTTACAAACCCCACACAGTATCAGGGCAGGATAAACATTGGCATATTTGCATAGGTCACAGGCCAGACCTCCCAACAGTGACTGCTCTACAGTGATGACCCTGATTTGTAAACAAATGTTAGCTGTGCCCCTCTGACTCCCTGTGCAATGTACTAATAGTAGGCAGAAAAGTGTTGAATCTCACTTAATAACAAATGTCAATAAGTGAGAGTAGACACCGCTTGCACGTCAGAAAAGGTGTAGTAATAGAAATGCTCTGAATCACCCAAAGTCTGAACTGCAAAATTTCTGAACTATATGACAGGTGTATCCCAGTTATATGTACCTTTCCCTGAGGCTGTTCAAATATATACGTGAGAGTATCTGAGGCCTGGAAAAGTCAGAAACACACAGGCATATCAGCTTGTCTGCTGTTACACACTCTGCAAATAGCTGTAGAATGAATCCCACAAGCATGCCCTTATGTAGAAGTGCAACACAGAAATAGCAAAGAATGTAGCCATGTACTGCTAGCAACCACCTGTGACAATGCCATTGTTCAGGTGCTGAAAAGACTGCTGTGGTGCACAGTCAAAGAATACTAGACTGACCTCTGTCTACCATCTGGATATGTCCACAGGTGGGAGCTACTCAGACAGACTACAAGCCTTCATAGACTTACAGGTACACAGCAACTCTGCATGTTCAGTAAGATAAACATCACACGATAATAAATAATGCACACTGCAGTTCTGCACCCCTACCCAAAGGTACTATATACCCATGTAGTCAGGCACAACCAAAGGTGTAGGTAGGCATACACAGTACAGAAATATGTCCAGTCGTCCTGAGCAGACTGTGCTAATGCCAACACAAACCACAAACTGTTCAGATGTGAGTAACGTACTAATGACAGTATAGCAGTTCACAAACAGTGCATGTGCCTGATAGTCATAATTGGTAGTACAACATACTTAGATGTCCTCACCACTCTCTCAGGGGTGGAAGGTTTCAAATATCCCACCTAATGTATTGCATATGCACAGCTGTTGCTGATAAAGAAATGGGCAGCTATGGACCTTCTCCACACCCATCGTGTACATCCCAAGCTAGTTTCCCTACTGTCTTCCCCTCTTTGAGCACCCTTTATCACCACATTCCTATCTCCCCATTTACTTTTCTGTCAAAGACATGAGCACGGGGGTTAGCGGGAGTGAGAACTTGTAAACAGTAGTAACCGGGTTTGCACCAGTGTGCGCATGTGTGCGCCCAGCTTAGCATTGCTAAGATATGATAAGCTACGCCAAGCTTAGCATACTATTGCTAACATAAAATAAGCTAAGCTTAGCTTAGCTTATTATTGCTAAAATACAATCAGCTAAGCTAAGCGGTGCTTAACATCGCTAAGCATCGCGCAAACCCACACCAACTCACTTACAACTGCTTAAAAGTGCCTTTGTCACTCTGTATGACAAGGCCCTTGTATTGCTCAACAGCAAAATAAAATACCCTTGTCAGTCTCAAACCCC
>NC_056725.1:1032976648-1032999846 GCF_019279795.1 Protopterus annectens
GAGGGAGACACAGTATCAGACATATTGCAACAGGTGCCTGGTGACCAAGGCATGGACTGAACACCAGTTCCATACCCCATTCCAAAACACTTTACCCACTAACTACCAGACAGGTGGTTGCCTGACTAACACTGAAGGTGTCAGAAGGGAACATGGGACACAGGTGGACAGTAGCCTCCCCTTGATATTCACAGTGCCACACTAGTCTTGTAATCTGTCTCATGTGCGTGTCATCACAAACAATGTGTCATGTACGGAAATATAGGTCAGTGTTCCCCTGTACTCATCACAATGCCCCATGTGGTATGTACCTCACATGACAACTACAGCAAGTGGAAAGGCCACAGACATACCTCACAAAGGGTAATACTGCCCTGAAACACATACCCTATGCAGACTGACTCACATAACCACAGCTACAGTGCATTGCATACCGACCATCCAGAGGTTACCTCTGCCGAACATACAGAGGTATGCCACACCCATAGCAGTCAGACAACCACCATGTCAACACCTCACAATCCCACCAGGCTACACTTCCTAGGTCCTTAATCCACGCAACCTCACTAAACAGCACATGCTGCAGGGATAGGCTCCTATTGGCAAATATGCCATAGTCTGGAATAAACCACCCAGCATGAACAAACAAGTCTCCTCAGTAGCAGATGTCAGACATACCCCTGATGATTGCCTGGGGGATAGGTAACACACCCTGGGAATCCCCTCTGTGTATCCGGTTGACAGGAGGAAGTGAAATCTAATTACATGTGTGTCAAAGGCCAGGGTAGCATATGGCTAGGCTGCTGTAGGCCCCAGGGACAATAGCGTATTACCTACTTATGACACAATGCACACAGACAGTACACAGTGCAATACCTGCTATGTGAGATGGAATGAGTGTGACACTGAATGTGTGCAAGGTCTGTAACGGTGTGATAGCTAAGTGTGAGGTTGTTTCTGTCATGGTCGTTTGTGTCCTAAGTGTGAGGCCAGAGAAAGATGTGTCAGTTATTGGGATGCAGACATAGTAGGATGGTATATGTTGTGACATAGTTCCTTGTGTACGACTGTGGTGTCCCATCATAGGCTGAAGCAATACATGTATGCTCAGTAAGTGGTACTGCTGGTGAATCCAGCCAACATTTGAACTGTTGTACCACCCGAAGCTGTAGGCCTAAACAGCACAGTATGGTGAATTCCCACATTCCCTGGTAACACTGTCTTGTGTGTTTCCTGTAGTCTGCACAGATTACATTCCTCAGGCATAGGTATCTGTAAGTAGGGGCACACAGTATTGTAAGGTACACAGGAAATGATCATCTGTGTCAGCATACATTTGTGTGTTGTGTGAATGTCTGATGTGTGTGTAATGATGCCTGTACCATGTCCGCAATCACATGTGTGATGCAGGGTTTGCGTGTGTACCTAGCAACATGTATACTCTGTTACAGCAGTATGCCAGCTATATTAACAACTGCGCACATATGTTAGGTAGGGGTATGGCATCAACGACTAGGGTGGGTTACTAGTTATACTGTAACTGACTTCACATTCATTGCAATGGATGACATATTTCTGCATGCATTAACTTGATATGTACCCCCCTGGCAAGGCTGTGCATTGGATCCCAAACAGTGAGCCGAGTACTGGTGTATACTGGTGTGTCATATGGAGTGTGGCAGGCACTGTCAGCCAGTTGTGGGCTGAGCACTGATATGTGGTATTGAATGTGTGTATCCTCTGACAGACGAACAGATGCTATATATGGCAGTTAACTGATATCTGTACTGTATAATGTTAAGTGTGCCACATGACTTGCTCACACATATCGTTTACTTGTCTTCCAGGCTTATGGCTCATCACAGGAATCCCTGCTACACAGCCGCAAAGGAACAGGAAATCCACCACAGCCTGGTTCAGCACTATACCCTGCTGTTTTCCAGGGCCAGCCAGCACCAGCAGGAGCGTACTGCACTGTGGTAAGAACTTGTTCGTCGGGTAAATGACATAGGCAGGCATAACCGGACATATGAGCAGGTACGCCATCACTGAAGTGATTTAATTAGACATGTCCGGTGGCGTGCGTCTGATATCCACAGACAACAGCTTGCCACAGGTGGTGGGGTGGCCATACATCCCCCCTCACCAGAGTGGAGGAACTGCTGCTAAGTGTGGTGGCTCCTGGCCTACAGCAGCAACAACATCACACGTGTCATCATGGAGGCCGGAGCCACCCAGCATGGTGACATGGAGCATGCAGGTAACATGCCCTAGCTGTAGACTACTGTTACCTGTATTGTTAGATTATGCATGTGTGAGATGTGTACTCCTGTTTAGCAGTTGTGCTGCCTATTGTGTGCAATACTGATAATTTGAATAGTATCTGTACACCTATGCCTGTTGTTCTACTGTAGTCTAGCACACCCACACTAGCAATGCCACAGTTGTGGCCACTGACAAACTGTGTCATTTTCTTGCAGGTCCCTCTGGTGTGACAGCAGGGCAGATGTTACATGCTGGTGAGTGTGTTAACACTTTAAACTTGGTATTGAACTGTGCATGTCATAGGTGAGGTGTAGGCCATGTACACATAACACACCTACGCATAATGCATGCTGTGCATGTTTGCTGTGAGATGTGAAACATCTCAGTAATGTCAGTAGCTGCCTCAATCACATGCAATGCACAGAGCATCAGACACAAATGTGGCAACACTGTACTGCACATTGGATAGGCATAGTTGACACACATGTACACAACATAACACGTTTGTCATACGCAGTACACCTCAACATGCTACACATAGTGTAACCGGACACCCGCTGCCAGATCTCACTTCAGTATCCCACATGTCATCCACACACCACACATAATATACCTGAGGGGTAGGGGCCTATCATGGGGCTGGCGCAACACTCCTCAACACATAACACAGTCATGTTAGGCAATGCTCTCTATTGGGCACCTCACACACCCTTGTGCAACATGGCCGTGTAATTGTGAACTTAGCCATGGCACTGCGGTTCAGGTACAGCATGCTAGGCGGTGGTCTAGCATACTTTAGTGGCCTTGAGTGACCACATGATGCATGATGATGATGGCTAACGGTACTACACCCCATACAGTTACAGTGACCACAGTACTACACATAGCTGTCATTGCTTTGCACCTCCATGTTGTGTGTGTGCACACATATGCACCTATACACATTATGCATAGCATGTTGTGTGTGTGCAAACATATGCAACTATACACAATATGCATAGCGGTCGCATTCTGTACAAAGTGACACATATTTGTCCTGGAATGCTATGCCATGATCAACTCTCCAGCTGCCACATGCATACTCAATCAGGGTCTCACAGAGATGTATGACTGGTGCCTGAGCCATGGCCTACAGCTAAATGCCATTAGTTGCATAGTCATCCCCTTTGGGAGTAACAACATGCCTACACATTACCACATAGGTAGTACTCCATTACATATGGTAGGAGTTGTTAGGGGTTTGGGGACATCACTTGTTTGTACTGTCACCTTTAACATTCACGTTGGCAAAGTGGTTGGACACACCTTCTATGTGTGCCACCTTATCCCATATGGTTTCACATCTAGATCGAGTGAGGTCATTGTGCCCCTATACTCATCACATCCATGCTTGGTTACAATGCCACATTTGGGGTGTACCTTACCTGATACCTGCAGCAACTGTACTGGCCACGGACGGTCCTCACCAAGCAGATCTAGGGACTCACACAGATTCCCTGCATAGTTCTGATGCAGTAACTCCAGCTCTACTCAGTCGCTTACCACCTACTCAGATATGATGTGTGCCTCTTGTTTACAGTTATACCCAAACCAGAATTACTGGACATGCTCCACCTCAGGATATCCAACTCCCTTGGAGCTACACACTGCAGGGACGTATACCTCAGCACAGATGTTAAAAGGACATTGTGGAGGGACAGATTCTTATCCCAGAGGCTCCACTCACTACAGAATGTAATCCCAGTTTCACATAGGCAGAGCCACCCACTGACCACCTACTGGAGACATCTTGATGACTGTATGGGTGATTGTATATTTACCCCTGGGATATCTTCTGTGTCCCTGCTAAACAGAGGCACACTAGCATAAACATACATGGGCTATCTTGTGTGACCTACTATTAACACAGTGTAGTAATCTGACAGGGTTGCAAATGCCAAACACACTCTGGCTAGGCTTGTACAAGCCCTAGGACAGATAGCCTAGTATCGACCTCTGAACCTATGCTAATGTTCAAGATGCACAATGTTTATTGCTGATACTGTTTGCAGGTCTTTATCATCTTTGCTTTACCAGTTTGCATGAAGAACTTCAGTATCTGCAGAACATATTTGATTATGACAGGGTTCCACTATATTATAGATCTGTTGTCATATAACTGTGTGCAAAGGGCGGATTGCTGTATAGTGACAGGTTCCTGGGTTAACACATGCAACTGCCAGATATGTGTGGCCCACTGCTGTACTCAGACATGGCCTAAGTGTGTGAGCATGCCCAGTTCTGACATTCCATGTTTTGTTGCCTGACATTTGTCTCATTTATTCAAGTGTGTGAGCATGCCTAGTGTGATCCTTCAGTATGTTGCTATCTGAGGTCCACTACATTTTCTGATGTGTGCAAACATGACCAATATTAACATTTATACTGTGTGTGTTGGAAGTCAGGTTCTGTTCTCACTGCAGGACTCACCTTTGTGTTAGAACTCAACAAGGATTATGCTGTGCCTGCAGGGTTTCCATGGAATACTTTGCTAGACTTATGAACATTCCATCATACAGGTGGACCACTGCAATACTGTCATGATTTAGTGGTTCAGTACTTTGACTATAGTGCATAGTATCCTGGGTTCGAGGCCCATCACTGCTTTATATTTTCATACTGAGCAGACCAGACTGCTTAAGGGCCTGTTAAGCAAATATGAGCATGTTGGCTTTGGTTCAGCTATGCCCTACTTAGACAAGGCTTGTCCAACATTGCTCAATATTCACCAACATTGCTGGATGTTGCCCAATATTACTGAACATTGACCACAGCTGTGCTAGTTGGTGTGTGCGATTTTGTTTGCATGTACTACATGGTGGTAATTGCTGTTTAGCACTGCTTTATATTGCTTAACACATGGCATTCATGACTTAGGTGGTGCTGTAGGGCTACCTATGTCAGATGCACATACTACACTCCCTGCACATGTTTGGAAGCAGGTAGTGTCAACTTAGGCATCCCTTTTACTTTATGTGTGAGTCAGAGAGAAGTATAATTTCCAGAGTTCCTACTGAGCCAGTGTATGTGCTATGCATTGCCTCTTTGCCAAGGCCAAAGCATACTGGGCACGCCTCCTTCTGCCTACTGGGGCAGGCTCAGGTTGTTCCTCCTCCGAGTCATGTTCTGTTTGTGATGGCCTTGGCAATGGTGGGGGGCTGTTTGGCCCAGGCCTATGCTGGTCCTGCTGCAGCTGTTTTTGCAGGATCATATTATGTAGCATAGCACATACCATGACAATTTGGGTACATGTAGTTGATGAGTACTGCAAGGCTCCACCAGATGTGTCCAGGCACCGGAACCGTGACTTGAGCAGCCCAAACACATGCTCTATTACATTACGTGTTTGTGCGTGTGCCTCATTATGGCGTTCCATTTCAGGTGTGTGTGCTTTTCTGATGGGTGTCATCAACCACGGCTCCAGTACATAGCCAGAATCCCCCACTAGGTGACCATGTGGGATATCCCCATTGGCAAATGTCTGGTACAGCTGCATCAGATGCCAGATATGGGAATCATGGTAGCTTCCAGGGCAGCCTGCACACACATTCAGTATTATGCCCTGGGCATCACACATGACTTGGCAGTTGATGGAGGGGAAGCCCTTGCAGTTGAAGTAGACCCTACCCCGCTCGCCGGCTGGTGCTTTGATGCATATATGCATGCAGTCTATTGCACCCACTACCTCAGGGTATTCCGCTATTTGCTGGAAGAGATGCATATTGCTAGCCAATACCTCATGGGAATTGGGAAAATATACATGATCACCGACATGTGTTGACATGGCATCCAGAAACTGGTGTAGGACCCTGGATGCTGATGCCTGTGATATCCCCATCATATCACCAGTTGGTCTCTGGAAGGTACCTGTTGCTAGTATTCTTAGGCCAATACATACCTTGGTTTCCACTGGGATGGGTTCCCCTCTGTTGGTTCTTTGTGTGAGGCGTGGCCTGCACAGCTCAACAATTTGCTGCAGGAGATCTCTGTCCACTCTAAAGCGCTCCACTATCTCCAGCTCATGTAGCCCCTGGTAGGTTACCCTGGGCCTGTACAATCTTCTCCGTCTCCTCACTGTGGGATGTCCAGCAGCATTTCCATTGTCACCACCCTCAGCATGTTGCATATGTTGCCTTATAACAGCAATGGCAGGCCCTAACATTTCTTTGTCTCAGTAAAGCTTTTTCAGTTTTCACTTCTATTAGCTTACTGCAGTGTCTGTTGTGAGAAACATAATGGACTGTTGTTGGCAGTGTTTTAAGTGCTAGGCTGGGCTGGGCTAGTGTACTGCCTGTATAATTGCCTGATTCTGATTGTTTTCACCTGCTAGCTCTGCTAGTACTCCGTGGTAGCTTCCTATTATTTGTTGTGCTTCCTTTTTCCTTTCTGTTTCCTTAGGGGGGGAGCGCCGCGCACACAAGCGCAAACACGAGCACAGCAGCTAACACACGTGCACACTTGCTTACACGGACTAAAACCTGCTTATTCGGGTTAAAACACGCACACACCAGTGCAAACGCACTTACAACTCTTTAAACAGCCTTACACATGCTTACTCCGGCTTAAACGCACGCACTCACACTTACACGCGCACACTCTGTCTTACTCGGGTTTACAGGCGCGCACACACGCGCATGCACGCTCATCAAGAAACTTTGCTGTTATCCGCAGCATACACCTTCCATTTCTTGCCTTTCCCTAGCCTACCTGTTGACACACCTCTTTCCATGATGTGTAAATGACAGCAGACACATGCCACTCTGCTCCAATGAACTTTACTTTTTTCATACATACTCCACTCGTGATGTCACCTATCTTCTACTCTGTTACTCCCCATATCCTACTCCTACACTCCACTGACTGTGCTCATTTGCTATGTAAACTAGCGATTCACTATCCTAACACTCATTTACATAGGATTGCCTACTAATGCTTGGTTACATGTCTTACACTGAACTTCCCCCCTTAGCAACCTCTACTCGGTGGCCATGTTGTCTTCAGCCTGCCATTCCCTTGCATTGTATATTACCACTTTCAATAAAATCCACATTTGTGGGTTTTAATTTGTAGTATTCTGGGTTTTAGAGCGGAGCCCGTTTGCGCGACGCTGCGCTACACTTATACATCGGAAATCGCCGAAAAAAAATAATTATTTTTATTTTAATTTTGCATCAAGGAACTTTTCCAATGGCCATATATTTGGCCATTGGCATGCTTCCTGCACTGGATGCAACTTTTATTTGGAGCTGTCACAGCTCCGTTTCGCTATTTGCAGAATGGTACTCAGTTGTCAACTGAGTACATTTCTAAAAATAACACTGCTCTTACTCGGACAGGTTCGGGTTTCCTGAATCGCAAATCTACCTCATTTGCATGCCTTTCGCCTGCAATTGAGGTGATTTGCATGTCCCAGCCCCGTCCGTGTAAGAGCCATTTTAGGAGCTCTCTTACACCCCCCTACAGGCTGTTCCTGGATCGCTCATCGGACATGATGGCTGCATGGAGTCTTACTCTACTCTTAGACTCTGTGCAAGCCATTGTGAATCCGGCCCTGTGTTCAACACCACATTTTAAAATCAGAGACATTACTCATATTATATCAATACTATAACAGACCAAACAAGTATCTCATTTGTTTAAATCATTTGTTCTATGGCATGTTTTGTCCTCTTAGTGGCTGCTGTATTTGTTTCAATAGATATCTACAAACACAGTAGATATGCAGTGACACGGTAAGTGACTTCACCACCGGACTGGTGTATGATCATGTCATGCAGAATGTAAAATGCAGTAAACATCCTGCATGCATCAGTAGCTGGGTCATATTGAAGGTTACCCCCAGACTCATCCAGGCACCTAAATTGACTCTTCCATATGCCTAATATATACAGTGGAAATGTGAATTGCGAGGTCTTATTTTTTGTTTATTGGCACAATCTGCAATAATGTGGTGATGAAGCTGGTAGCACTCAACAAGTCTCCATCTCATTCTTTCAACTGTCCTAACATACCAAATACTGCAGGCTATGAAAAGGTAAGAAAAAATGCACTTTCCATGTAGTAGTCAAATATACAAGATGAAGAAGTGAAAAAGTGAAGAAATGAAGGACTAGATTCCAAAAGACTTGATCAAGGTGAGAGGGACTTACACCAGTGCAAGGGCTACCTATAAAGTAGACTTAAAGCAGAGTAAGTTACTTATACAGAGATCAAATCTTTGGGAATGTGGCCCAAACTTTTAGAAAATGAGTTAAGCCCCGGTAACCTCTCTCTTCAGGATGATTTAAAATCAGAAATTTTCTGACTGTGAAGAGATACTCAGAGAAACAGAAAAAGATGCAGTGTGCTACATTTAAGCATTTTAGGAGAGAATGTATTGAAACCTTATATTTCTAAATTTCAAGATGGAGAAAAAAGATGAGTATTGCAGCTGTAAAATTAAAGTTTCAGAAATACCACAATAAAACAAAATTGGACATTTCCTCTCTTTTTCTGCTTTATAAAGGGCAAAATGTCCAATGAGTGTGCTAATGCTTCTGTTTCTGAATTAAGACACTGATCCAGAGACTGTGAAATTGATGACTTTCCCAATTCACTTGTGCAATACAAAGTCATGTGCGATTATAAGAAATCAAATAGGAGGCACATTGATGACAGTGTCAGATTTAATGCTGAGGAAAGTGACTGATATACTCTGAGTGAGATAAATTAATTGTCACAACTAAAATAGTTCACTACAGAGTTTGGCATGTACACAATGGCTGGAGAGGTGGAAAGAAGAAAATGAGTAAAAATGTACCATCAGATTTATAAACATACCCTCGGATTTACTAATCTTCTGTGCAGGACTAGTCTAGTCCTGCACGGAAGCGGCCACTTAGGAGCAGGATGGCAGTGCACCATGCATATTAACGAAGGCACACTGCCCGACCTCCTAGGCATACATGGAGTGTGTACGAGTGCAGGGGGTGTGTCTGAGAGCAGAGCACTCAGAATAAACACACCCCTGCAAAGTAGCACAGCAGAAAGTGGAAATAAATGAGCGAGGCTGCTCATAGGTGTCTGCATATACCCACCAACAGTCCCCCATGTGTACAACAGCAACAGTACATATAAATAAACTGAAGAAAACCCATCATATTTATCGTAAATCTGAGTACAGCTAACCGTAGGTGCGCGGGTGTGCCCATCGCTTTGCTATGGTTAAAGAAGCTGAAAAGGCTGAATAGGATAGCAAGGAAGATATATGCAAATGAAGCAGCACAGCAATAGTGTAGTGGGCAGGGCATCTGCCTAATGAGCAGGCATTCCCGGCTTGACTCCCACTGCAGCACATACCATTCTCCATGTGAAATCTGTATATGAACATTTTCTTCTCATATATTTCCTGTATAACCTACTAAATAACATTAAATGTGAACTGGGCGACTGTATTAATAAGGCACTAGTAAGCAGGTGTAAGCACAAATAAGCAATAGTAAGCATATATAAGCACTAGTAAGCATGTGTAAGTGCGTTTGCACTGGGGTAAACATTACCTACACAGATTAAGCAAAGTAGAAGCTAACTGAGTGTTAGAAACTGTAACCGGAGGTTAGCAGTGCTTAGATCCTCCCAAACCTGCGCACACCAGCATACAACAGCTTTAATGTGCCATAATCACTCAATACCCAACAGCCCATGTTCTGCCCAGCAACAAAATAAACAGCCCCTGTAAGGCTTGAACCAAGGGCCGTGCACATCACAGCCAAAGATAATTACCACTAAGCTATGACAGATACAAATAAAGTTGACGTTGTCAGAAACATATCATCCAGTCCAGTCATGCAACAGCACAGAGAATGTAGACCTATAGTTAGATGGACGTGTGTGTGCAAATACATTACTATCTAAACAGATACAACATATCCATAGATGGAGTCACATATATATATATATATATATATATACACACACACACACACACACACACACACACACACACACACACACACATATATATATATATATATATATATATATATATATATATATATATATATATATATATATATATATATCAGGGTGGGCAAACTTTTTGATTAAGGCCACATTGAGTTCTAACATTTGACAAAGGGGCCAGAACAGGAGCAGATAGATGGCATGCTTTGAAAACAGCACCTCATTGGGGGAAAAATACACATCTTTGGATATCGAGAAAACATGTGCTTTAATTTCCAATGAAAATGAAGAAAAGCATTACAATAACATCTCTGACTTCGAAATGAGTCTTTAAACACTGAAAATCAAATAAATGACCATTTTATTTTAAAGCACTGAAAGTTCTGTTATCCTTCAGGATATCACCATCACTCTCCTCCTGACTGTCTTTTTTTTCAAAAACGGTAGGAGATGCAGATGTACTTGTCCTGTTCCTTTTATTCAGTTTGTTTCCCTGGTGCCAAAGTCAACAACGACCAGTGCAAGGACGAAACAGTTGCAGCAAGTCAGTCTGTGAAGCGTTATATTTGATCTGCGCGCACTGTTTATTTTAACTACGTGCGTATCACGGAGACACACACATTTTAATGGGAGCAGTGTTGTTGGTCTCATTTTTTAGCCAGCGCATCAATGTCTGGAGTTAGTTTTGTTGTGGCGATTCTCAGGATGGATCTGAGGTGTAGGTCTGTTAACTTGGATCTGTGGCTGGCTTTGTTGATGTTCATGATGCTGAAGGTCTGTTCACACACGAAGGTAGAGCCGAACAAAGCCAACATCATCTGCACTTTTCGCCTTAGATTTGGAAACGTGGCATCATTGAGTGAAGCATAGAAGTCATTTAGTTTCAGAGAGCTGAACTTCTCTTTTAAGGCAGGGTCGGACTGAAGGTCGATCAGTTCGAGCTGAAGCTCCTCTGGAGCTGTTTCGGGGTCTTGTGACAGAGGAAAGGCCACCAATTGAAGTGACTTGTCAATTTTGTCGAAATCCAAAAACCGACGGCAGAATTCTCCGTGCAGTGCATCCAGTGACTCACTGTATTTCTTTACTTTTGCTCTGGCCTCTTTCAGCGTGGCTAGTCTAGAAAATTGAGTGAATGACTTGTTCAAAATCTGCCTGGAGAATAAAGCCAGCTTGGATTTGAAGGCTTTCACATTTGTGTACATGTCATGCACAAACTGCTCCTTCCCCTGCATTTTCACGTTGAGCTCATTCAAGTGTGAAAATACGTCCGTAACAAGCATAAAGTCACACATCCAGCTCTTGTTGCTCAGCTCAGGAAATTCATCAGTCTTCCCCTGCCGCTCCAAAAACACGTCAATCTCCTCTTTGAGCTCCCACACTCGTTGAAACACTTTGCCCAAACTCAACCAGCGGACACGGGAGTGATAAAGCAGGTCCTGGTGATCCGCATCAGTTTCCTCCAGGAACGCAATGAACTGACGGTGCTGAAGTCCCCGTGCGCGTATGAAGTTGACGAGTTTCACCACAAGATTCACAACATGATTCAGCTGTAACACCGATTTACATAGCGATTCCTGGTGGATGATGCAGTGGAGGAAAATGACATCCTGGTCAGGGTTTTCATCTTTCACTTTATTCTGGATTCTCCTCAGTAGGCCAACGTTTTTTCCCCATTAAATTTGGAGATCCATCTGTGGTGACGTTAACAAGCTTACTCCAGGGAAGCTTCATGTTTTCGATGGCAGCAGACACCCGTTCAAACAAGTCCTCTCCCCGTGTTTGTCCTTTCAGAGACTCCATTGTCAAAAACTCCTCCGTTATTTCAAAAGTTTCGTTGATTCCTCGGATAAAAATGAGGAGCTGAGCAGTGTCTTTGACATCGTTGCTTTCATCCAGTGCTAAAGAATAAAAAGTGAATGACTTCGCCTTTTTGTTTAATCTGCTGGTGATATCTTCATCTATTAGTTCCACACGCGAGTCACTGTCCCGTGATAAACTGATTTTCTCAAATTTGTCTTTGGTCTCCGGGCACAAAATACCTGCTGTCTCTACCATACATTCTTTTAAAACTGCCCTCAGACAGTGGTTTGCTGGCCTTTACTATTTTGAATGAAAGCATAAAACTGGCCTTGGTACTTGACTCTTGAATGGCAGTTTGACAGTGAAAAAACTTTGCTGAGCCTTCAAATTAGCTGCCACCTTCTCAGCAGCAGCTTCCCGTTCTTTTGTTGAGAGCTTGCTAGCATAATTAAGCGTGCTTTGTGGCAAAGTGATGGCTAATATTATACTCTTTAAAACCGCCACAGTTTCTTGGCATATCAGGCAAACAGCAGATGATCGGTGTTCAGTGAAAAATATTTAGTTGTCCACTCCTTATTGAACACTCGACATTCTCTGTCCACTTTCCTTTTCTTGGGTCCGCTCATCTTCATAGAGGCGGTGGGTCAAGGTAAAGTGCAAGCGTGGAGTAATAGGCCTACGCTTCACCTCAACAAAGCCAATATATCTAGAGTGCCATCTAGTGAGGAAGCATCAGAATTGCAGGGGAAATAAAACATTAAGAAGGTTAATTTATTAAATTTTTTTCAAGTTTGGCGGGCGAATCAAAGCGTTTAATGGGCATGTGGCCCCAGAAGTTTGCCCATGCCTGATATATATATATATATATATATATATATATATATATATATATATATATATATATATATATATATATATATATCTCCACATATATATATACACACATATGCAAATATATAAACAGATATATATGCAAATGCCAACAATTACACATATATATGTCAACAGCCATACATCCACATATGCACAGCAAGTTACACATATGTACGCAAAGAAATGCCCCCATAGGTATATACGGACATAGTTAGAAATATGTAAGCAAATATATACACCCACAGAGGTATATATGGCCAGACATCTGTAGATAGCAATGGTAAGATTAACAGACACATACATGTCCCCATGCACCGTGAAAGGCCTTGACAGGCCCCAAACAATATACGTCACATAAGAATTAGCATACCCCCCACCCAGACAACCACGAGCACCCTGCAAAACACTACCAAGCTTAATGTAATGTACGTGTGTCACTGAAATAGGGATTTAAATTAGTCCTTGGTCATGCCCCACATGTTGACATCACATCCCCCTCTCCCCCACCCACTAGTTGGCCCGAGCAGTCCAGGCCCATCCAACCAAGGCCATCCATGAGCCATACATGCATTACCCACAGTTCTGCTTCCCCCCACCAGCTGCACACATGCAGCCACCAGCTCAACCCTGGTTACCGGCCCGTAGCTACCACACCACTACACATTGCCCCCCTTCCACACTCCCACCTTGGGACCCATCTCTTTTGTTATCTCGACCCAAGTATCCTAGGTCTGGCACACACTGTAGTCCATGCACATAGCCATGGGTACCTATGTAATTCTGGGTGTAGATGAAAGTTGTATACCCAATGTTCGGGCTGTCATGCATGGGACGAATGATTACCTGGTACTAGCAATAGATTTCATGTGTGACTCTGTGTATACTAACGGATTTAGTTGTAGATATCGCAAAGCATATGTGGCACACAAGGTTGCCCGGTATGTACACGAAACAGTACCCAGCAATAACAGGCAACATGACAGGATATGTAGCTAAATATGTAGAGGTATGTGTGTGTATATATACCCATAACTACATGGAGATATACCTCTCCCTCTCTGTAGTACAAATGCATACATACATAGACAGACATATATAAATGCCCACATATAGATTATATACATATGCAGCCACCCATGGATCCACATGTTGTTTTATATATATATATATATATATATATATATATATACAGCAATATATGCATACATATACGTATATATATATATATATATATATATATATATATATATATGTGTGTGTGTGTGTGTGTGTGTGTGTGTGTGTGTGTGTGTGTGTGTGTGTGTGTGTGTGTGTAAATATACACAGATATATAGCTAGGATATGATACAGCTGTTAAGGATTACATATGTTTACAGGCTGTGCCAATGGGGGTGAGGGGCCCAGTCAACAAACGTGTAACACATAGCATCAACCCCCCCCCCAGCTAGACAGGTGAAACATACAAACACACAATAAAAGTAAACAAACCACTGCTTCCCGGACTACATGCAGGATACTACCAGTGGGAGACACCCGCCAAGTCAAATCTTGAAACAAAGACAAGAATGTTCCTTGCAGGACAAGACAAAAATTATATGGCTATTCGGCCTTCCAGCCATTACACAGATAACTTATGGCAGAGCACGCATGTACCCAGGCCACAAGGTTGAGGAAGCCTAATGACCCATGGGGCGAGACAATGTACGTGATGGGTCCTAAGAAGTGAGGAGTGGGCAGTGTGTACTGGTGTGTTCAGATCTGACCTGCACCCGGAGTAAGGAAGAGTGCCAAAGAGAAGGTGCAGATGAGGAACTATGGGTATGTAATTATGGGCATAGGCATGCAGGTGTTGGCTGGAGTGGTTCTATGTGGACCGCCCCAGGGATGTAAGCAATAGTGTGCATTGGGCAGACCTGACACCTAACGAGCAGCCATGCCCAGTACGAGTCCCACAGCAGCAATGTCTAGTTTACATGGCAAAGGACAGTATAACCAGATATGTTGTTGCAAACCCACTAAATGACACCAAAGAACACATGGTCACAACACCCCACTGTAGGCATGTAAGCCGAACTAATTGGCATAACAAGGTATTATTGCTGTCCTCACCCCCACCCAGGGGTGTGAGTGTCCAGACCTACCCCCAAATGTAGGGTAAATACACAGCTGTCACTGTAGAAGAAATGGCCAGCTGTGGACCTTCCCATCAGCCATCCCACAAATCCCTGGACATGTACCCTACTATCAGCCCCTCTGTGTGGCCCAATAACACCACTTACCTATCGACCCCTGTTTCATTCCTAGTAATGTTCACAGTCACAAGTAGGTGACACCCTCCACACAACTATATTGGCAGAATCTGGAACCACCAACCTAGGTGTATTACCGCAGCTATCCCAGACAACACATGCAAATAACACATGAAGGGAAAATTCAGGCACACTTGGAGCACCACCTGCTCACCACCTGGTGAAGTCCACCACCCCCTAACTAACACTCCATACCCCTACACCAACGACTGACACTGACACCTCCTGCCCTGCCTCCCATACATATCCCAACACCCTGCAAACCTGTACTACTGCTCCCCCCCAATCAGTTGAACGGCGTACTATACAGTTAAGATGTCCCCCCCTCTACCTACCTGCCTACACCTTCACTATTCACATCTACTCTACAACACAGGTATGGCATAACTAAAGCTAACCTGAATACCTGAGTGTAACCTATCCAGAACTGCTAAACTGGAATCCCATTTCACCTTACACTAACCTTCGTGAGCAGTCATACCTGACATGTACACCTGATTTAAGCATGTGTAATACCGACATGTTCATGAAGTAGCATGGGGGTATGCGGCAGCAAGTGGGAGTATGCCTGTTTGGGCGGCAGTAAGCAATGCCCACACTGGTTAAGCAATGTGGAGGCCAACCCAGTGTAAGACATCGTCACTGGAGGTCAGTAAGTCCGAGCCTTGTGCACACCAGCGCATACCCGCCTACACTTCCCCCACAGTGCCTTAGGCACACTGTAGCCCACAGCCCTTATCATGGCCAGTAACAACATAATCAGCACTCCCAGGTTCCCACCCCTCCCACACACTATACTCCAAGTGAGTTACCACAAAGGCATGGCAGATATACAATCAGCTGCTGTTATCACAAACATATCATCTGGCACAGTCAGTCAGCAGTATAGGAAATGTATGTAAGTATGTACATTAATACCAGCAAACATGTGCACATTGCTCAATCACAGTAGTCCGAGCAGTCTATGAGTATCAATGAACAGTGCCTGTCCACACATACTGTGAGAACAGTAGTCTTGTATAATACTGAAGAGAGGAATGGAAAATGGGGCACGCCATGGGGGTGTGCTTCATCCGCGGAAGCGGGAGATGAGGCTGGTCTGGTGTGTGAGCAAACCGCTGCTTCTCAAGCCCCTGGCAGGATGCTACCAGTGGGAGAAACAGTGTAGACCAGCAAAGTCTACTCATGACACAACAACAGGTTCGTCCCTGGCGGGATGCACCAGACTTTGTGTGTCACAATGATGTTTCCACCAGTATCGGAGGAGGATCAAGGGAAGGCTCAAACGTATATGGACTAAATGGATGAAGAGCCTGCAGAAGGTTGCATCAAGACAGTAAAATGGAGGAGTACGAGACGTGCAGAGAGGGAAATGTGTGGAGGTGTGGTATGGCAGGGCTAGCAACTGGAGAATGGATGAATGGATGAATGCTGCATAAGTGGAGCTCGGGGGCCGGGGAAAGGGAGCATGGGTATGACATTAAGGTAGAAATATGCAAATTAAGCAGAACTGCAATAGTGTAGTGGGCAGAGCATCCACCTAATGCACATGCATTCCCGGTTCGAGTCCCACTGCAGCACATTCTATTTTCCATGTGAAATCAGTATATCAACATTGTTTTGCTATATAACCTACTGAATGACATTTATACTTGAACAGGAGTACTGCATTGCACATAGACCCACTCACTATTCAAAGGACATGAGATGACACACAGGTATGTATACACAGACAACCTTTAATGGTGTATTTTACAATAATGTATGCCATTACTTACAGCACATAGATCTGGACTTATTTAATCAGTGAGGAATGCAAGGCCTACACAAAACAGTAGATGCAGACCGTGCGGATATATAACATACTATGCTGTCCAGGCCAAGCCCGTTAGTTCGTAAAACTGTAGACAAAGGATTCACCGTCAAGATAGGTAACAATAAACAATAACAGATGTAGTTCAGCAGCTGCCAGTTACACCCTGTAGTCAATGCCTAGGGGGACATTTATTACTTGTGCTAATGTCTATGTATCTGTCACATGTATGGACCATGACCAACAAATGTTGTGGGAGTCCACAATATGACTGGGATGATAGCAGGAATGCTACCAGTAAATAATGATAGGCCAATACCGAACAACCCCTAACCGTATCACAGCAGGACAAAGCCAGCCGTATATGTGAGGGACAGAGGCAGGAACATAGGGCCATTCTCATAATATTGCTGTTACACACCCTGTAAATTGCTGGTGTTACAGGTTTCGTTGCAACATACTCTTATGCAGGAATAACACATCAGGAACACAAATGGAACTAGTCATGTAGCATGCAACAGACAGATTGCCAGGGATATATCTAGGACAAGACCTGTGTGGTGCACAGGCAAAAGCAAACAGACAATCCACTGGCCATCATGTGGATAGGCCCACTGTTGAGAGTTATGCAGACAGACTGCATTCCATCCTAAACTACTATGTACATGCAAACACTGCAAGACCAGCAATATACAATGCACATAACAACACTACTCACTCTGTAGGTCTGGAACTTCTTAAGATTGTGTAGTTGCCCTGTGTCTGCAAGCCTTGCTGTAATAGGTACTGCAATCTGCCATCTGTAACACTACTGCCTACATACAGGAAGGATGTCCTCCATAATGGAAAGGTGAAGGCCATAATGGAAAGGTGAAGGGACAACGGCCACATGAGTAAGCAATCTATAGTACTGGTTTGCCATGACAATGGTTAACTGAATCACTACACAGCAGGCTGCAAGCAGTCAGCAACTGTTGCACACTGATTGGTGCAGAGCCCATCACCTGATCATGTGCATCACCTACAAAAGCCATGCTGCAATCCATTCAAACCAACTCATTCACTCTACTGGAGAGGGAGAGAGACAGAGAGAGAGAGGGAAAAAAAAAAAGAAAAGATAAAACAAAACTCACACACAGTGGAAAACAAAAACCTACAAGCCAAAACCGGGAAGGCGTCACACCAGTCCAAAAAATAAAAGGTATGTAAAACATAACTGTATGTAATTTAATGTAGTATGTGGTATAGATTAATAGGATATATGATGTTGAATGTTTGATATGTAACATCTGTAGTTGTCCCTGTAATGATGTCCCACTGAACAACTGCTCTGGACAATACTGTCTGTGCCTGTAAGCAGTGGGACATACCCACCAACTGTGCAGATCAGCAATGAATGACAAAGATGTCAGCCATAATATCAGTGTATGTTATGTTAGTGTGGACAATAGCTGGTGGTGGTGGAAGTACTGCTGTCATGATAGACACATGGGTGTCAGAGCACACCACTTGCAGGACAGTCATGTTAATGTGTAATGTAGCATACACAAATGCCATAGGTGTGTAATAGGCATACCAGCAATATCGCACCATATTTACCACCCTAATATTAGTCTGTGTTCACATGTGGCACCTGTCTGTGTTGCAGCAAGGCAGAACAGTGCAGCTGTGAATGAAACACAGTTACAGAATGCGGACCAGATGTCTGTATGCACTCCACATATCTGTGTGATACAGAATGTGACGTGTATGTGTACAGATACATAGACACTCATATAGACATAGGTATATCAACAATGTACAACATATATCTACACATATATGTACGTAGATGTATATTTATACATATATATATAGTGGCACTGACAATGGCATGCAAGTGAAATAGTTTGTAACAGGCCAGCAAAGATTAGTGTCCCCACAGGGAGTATGGCTACAAACACATAGCACAAAACGTGGCACATACACATCGCACAAAGCTTGGTACAATACAACATATGTCCCAATGGTAGGTAAGCAGCTGACATAAGAATTGCAGTCTGTAAATGGTTTGTTGTAGCTGATATGGTGGGGGGGGACAAATATGTGTATTAAGAACTATGGTAACCCTGCTGTATAGGTGGTTCAGACCTGTTTCCATCTTTATGTCTTCCAGGAAACATGTCACATAGTCGACTTCCCATATACAGTGCCGCTGAGACAGAGATCATTATCGACCACCTGGTACAGCACTATGAACTGCTGTTTTGGCGGACAGCCCATGACCAGCAGGAGAGGACCACCCTGTGGAACGAGCTGGACCACAGGGTCAATGATGTCGGACTGCATAACTGCAGCTAAGAGCAGGTCCAGCATCATTGCACTGACCTGCTTTGCCATGTACGTCAATGTGCAGCTGCCGTATTGGGGGACCACCTTGCAACAGGGGTGGGCAACCTACCCATCCATCCCTCACCCATGTGGAGGAGCTTCTCAGCAGCCTTGTGGCACTTGGCCACCTGCAGCATCAACACCTGGCAGGGCACATCTTGGAGATGGGTGCCAATAACACAACAGCTGAGGATCGTGCGGGTAAGGCCCCAGGGCACATCGGTACCCCACTCTTGTGTATGCATCTGCATCTGTACAGGTACATCATGCAAAACTGACATTTCATATACATAGTCTGCTGCTGTGTAGTAGTAATAAACAGTTATGTATAAGCTGTAATATTGTGAAATTCTACTGCTGATGTAAAGTAATGCTGCAGTCACCTTTTATGAATGCCACAGCTGTGGCCACTGACATCAGCTTTCTCACACTCCTATGTAGGTCCCTCCAGGATACCACCACGGCAGCAGCCTGTAGCCAGTGAGTATGGTTCGTGTTCATGCATGATGATAAACTGGGCATGTAATAGCTATAGGATATCCCATGCACACATCTAACAAACCTACTCATACTGCATGCTGTACACGTTCATGTTTTGTTGCTGTGAAATGCATTGCATCACAGTAGAGACCATGCTGAGGTATCGGAAGGGCAGAAAAGACACATGCAAGATAACTAACATCCTGTCAATGTGCAATGTGTCCACAGGGATGTGACATGTGGCAGGACACACAGCTTACAGTAGAGACATGTGTGACTCAGCACCACTATGGCTGCAGCTGCACACAATCTGGTTAAGTAAACATTTTGTAGACATAAATCTGACTCCACAGCACTCATGACAGCAGTGTGTGCACTCCAAGGGATGTGCACATGAGTAGACCTTGCAACCATGCAGAGGTCTGGGACATGTGTAGGGCACTCCCCACAGCCATGGTAAGGTCCGCTGGTTGTCAGTGTAATAGTCATGTACTGGTCATACATGCACTGCTGATGTTGTGATCTGTAACACAGACATCAGGCATCCACAACTGATAGCTGTTCACATATCATCCCAGGTATGAGTTGCTACAACACATAGGGGATGTGAGCATTGGAGCTGACATAACTGACACAGTACTACAGATGCATCAATGGTTTCTACACCTGCGAGGTATGGTGCACAGTACAAGGCAGGGTGCAGAACAGGTCCACAGTAACACTTTGTACATGGGTGCAATGTTAACACGGGGAAGGGCCATCACCTACCAACACAGCCCATGCCTCGCACACATGTATACTGCTGCTAGCATGAAGTCACTATAGTTGCACTGCATGCTGTTGAGCACCATATGTAATGCATGTTGACAGAAGGGTAATGGGAGGACTGTGTGTACAAATGTTGTGCAAATCCACATGTAGGAGTGTGTGTGTGTGTGTGTGTGTGTGTGTGTGTGTGTGTGTGTGTGTGTGTGTGTGTGTGTGTGCGTGTGTGTGTGTGTGCATGTGTGCATGTGTGCATGTGTGTGGTCTTGATTGTGTTTGTAAGTGCAATCTAGTGAAGTGTGGACAATGCATGTCAGGTGTGTGTGTGTGTGTGTGTGTGTGTGTGTGTGTGTGTGTGTGTGTGTGTGTGTGTGTGTGTGTGTGTGTGTGTGCATGGGTGTCCATGTATGCACAGGCGATAGTGGGACTGACCACATGGCAGTACTTCCCCTTGGGATTGTGCTGTACATGGAGTGAGACATGGGACACCAGGACAACCTGTCAGGTATGTGAACAAAGGACACCTGATAGCATAACAAGGTTTATAGCATGGAGCATGCATTGAGAGGTGCAGTACATACCAGGTATACACATCATATTGCCAGCAGCAGATAGGTAACTGGCTACCCACATATGCTGCACTACAAATGCAATGGGGAATTACCACAGCACATCAGTGAGTATATCAGGTAGTACTGTTGTCCGCATGATGGGTCGTTTGTGCAGCAGATGTGGCATGGACTGAGCAAGACTGTAGTATGAGGCTCTGGTGTGTGACATATGTAGTGAATGTAGCAGCCCCAACCATTTAGGGGCCTCGTACACCATTACTGCCCATACACAGGGTAATACAGGGTGACAGCAGTGAGGCCATGTACAACCTACTCCACCCAAGTCAGGGAGGCAGTGGAGTAACAGGTCAGGTGTTGTAACCACATGTGTAGGCATGGAGAGGAATGATATGTTGATGGGCAGTAGTGATGCGTGTATATTAGTAAGTGCCATGCAGGATGGGGAATATATATAACTGACTGTGGGACTGTCTGTAAACCCAGGGAAAGTGAGGTAGTAAGGTGGCTGTCAGTGAGAGTGTGTGTTAGTGTGTGTCCTGTTATGCAATGCTGTACAGGTCTTAACGTGTGTATTTGTTTCCCCCACAGGTGGCAAGGTGGGTCAGGGTCCCTCCTTCATGCAAACTGAGGTAGGTGTCCCTACAGACACCGATGATGATGATGGTACAAGTGAGGCACAGGTGGGGTTGTCAGAAGCTGACACTCTGCCATGTGGCATCAACCTCCTAGCCACCCCAAGCCTGCACACAGCTACAGTGCCCCTACAAAGCCCATCACATGATGCCATAGAAGAGAGACAGCTGGTGCTTGATGGCAATGACCAGGAAAGTGTGTTGTCCATGCCAACTGTGTCGGGTCACAGTCAGCATAGCCGGATGACTAGAAGGCCACCACATCGACAGATGTACCGTGGGCAAGGTGCCACAACTGGTACCACCAGGAGCATGTTTCAGGCCATAATGGAGGCACAGGCACGTATGGAAATGCACACCAGACAGGGCCTGAGGCTGCAGAGGTCTGCTTTCACAGCTGTAAGTGGCAACCTCCATGAACTCGCTCGTGCCTTCCATGAATATACATAGGTCATGGATAGATGGTGGGGTTTGATGGTTGGTCTCCTTGACCTTGGTATGTCTGTGCTAGAACGTGTGGTGGGAGTGGTGCGACAGCCTCATGGATGTAGGCCAGAGACACCAGCATCTGGCGGTCAATGTGGATGTGCCAGGACACCCAGCCACTCCAGTAGTGGCAGTATCAGCCCCAGCACACCACTGGGGCTGCTGTCAACACCACACCATAGCAGGTCTCGTGCATGTCGCCCTGGCCAGTCCCAGGTGGGACATGGTTCCAGCGGACATATGTCATTATCAGAGGAGACTAGCACCTCAAGGTCTGTATCTGTATGTGCCCATGGAACCCCTGGCAGGCACAGTCAGCGTGTCTGTGGCCAGAGGCAGTGAACTGCACACCCTGCCAGGTATGGTCTGCAGCTGTCCAACATCATCCGCATAGGGCAGCCACATGGGCAGAACTGTGTTCATGTATACCCACACACTATGCAACCACACCTAGGGTGATCCCATACTAATACACACCACATCACCATGCCCCAGTCAATGAAACACACCCCTCACCTACACACACATGGTGACACATGTTTGGAACACACTCAACCTCTGGCACACCTGCAACACACCCTGTGCATATGATGATACCTGTGCCACATCCCTGTCTTCCATAACATCGATGCAGGGGCAGGCTACTATGGTTCTGATGCAGACGGTGACTGTAATGGAGTGCCACAATGTACCGCAGTGTAGAATGCAGTCAGAGGTAATGTGTACTGCATACATGTCAGGTAGTGTAGCCATGCAGCTAAGATGACTTTCACACACCCTGTGTATATGATGATACCTGTGCCACATCGCTGTCATCCATAACATCAATGTAGGGACTGGTTAACATGGTTCT
>NC_056725.1:1033000346-1033010346 GCF_019279795.1 Protopterus annectens
TATACTTCTAAATAAACATTTCCATCTGTACATAAGTATTGAATATATTCAAAAAAACGGAGCTATACATATTCAATATATGGACCCTTAATAGTGAAATAGTGCTATATATGGCTTAATGTCCTTTGTTTTGTTTTGGTTTTTTTTAATATATAAACTAGGTCCATAGAATTATAGTATGCATCCATATACTAAAAATAAAAAAGTCTTTAAGCCCCCAGCAGTTTGTATCACTGCATTTTGCTGGCAATTCAATAACGAATACAAATTTCAGTATGCGAAGTACATCTGTACAAGTGAGAAGCAAATTTCTATTTAACTAAAATGTGTATAAGTCATAGATTTATGAATGTAAAAATGGAAGTTTGAGGTTTATTAGTACAATTTCATAGTCAGTCTTCAAATGCAACAATTTGCATCTACTCTTGTAAGAAACTGTCACACTGTTTGAAGTATTTTTTTTTGTGTGTGTACCTAATAAAGAAATAGTTGGTACAATATTACAGCTAATGAAATAAACATAAAGAAAGTTTTGTATCTTTGTAACATAAGCATGCACTGCTTTCCCAGCTATTTCTAACCCTTGAATAATAAAGACAGGCTGATCTATATGAAACAGTATAAAACGATGTTAATCTTTCAGTAGCAGCTTAAAAATATTTGATTAGAATACATTAGCTGCCGTTCTAACTTATGTGTGCAGTCATAAAGTATATCTACAAAACATTTTCAGTTGTGTTCTCTTGTCAATTGTACAATCATGATGCACAAGACTTTGCAAGAAAAGCTTCAGACCTTTCTAATGGACAAGAAGCCTTCAGAACCCAGACCATTATGGAGGTAACTGTTTGCTGCATTTTATAGTATCTGCACTTAAATGTTTACCTGGTCAAAAATTAATCGAAGATCAGTGTTTCTTTGTTTAATTTAACTATTGAGGCTGCCCACTAAAGTGTGCTAGCCTGTGTAAATGATTTATTGCTGCTTTCTGTATTTCTGGGTGTTTTCTATCTAAAAACAAAAAAAAACAAAAAAATAATCCTTGTTTTCCCGCCTCTCCTCGACTAGTTTAGACCAGTTTACAGGCTTTGCTGTATTCTGGGCTGTGGTGTAGTTCCTGTGTTGTCCATTACCTTACTTGGATAAGAAGGAAGTTTCTTTGCTCACCAGTGGGAGTGGGGAGCCTTGAGCAGCCTATCTGTCCCTGAAGGAAGTGGCCTCAGCACAAGAGCTGTAGTAATTGGTTGTTTTGGACCATTTCTAGCTCTTTTCAAGTTCCCTGTTTAAAATCCGCCTCAGAGCGTTTTTTTTCTGGCTATACTACTCAGAGACAGCTCCACGTGGTCCTGCAGAGTGGTCCTAGCTACAGAAAACTGAGAAAAGCGACTACTTTCCAGATTTAAGTATTTTTTTTTTCTGTTTTTTACTTGGAATACCTTCTCTTGCTTATTTTAAACAAGCTTATACTGTTTTTTAACTGTTTGCTGCATTTTATAGTATCTGCACTTAAAAGTTTACCTGGTCGAAAATTAATCGAAAATATGTGTCTGTTTGTTTAATTTAACTATTGAGGCTGCCCACTAAAGTGTGCTAGCCTGTGTAACTGATTCATTGCTGCCTTCTGTATTTCTGGGTGTTTTCTATCTAAAAACAAAAAAATTATCCTTATTTTCCTGCCTCTCCTCGACTAGTTTAGACCAATTTACAGGCTTTGCTGTATTCTGGGCTGTGGTGTAGTTCCTGTGTTGTCCATTACCTTTCTTGGATAAGAAGGAAGTTTCTTTGCTCACCAGTGGGAGTGGGGAGCCTTGAGCAGCCTATCTGTCCCTGAAGGAAGTGACCTCAGCACAAGAGCTGTAGTAATTGGTTGTTTTGGACCATTTCTAGCTCTTTTCAAGTTCCCTGTTTAAAATCCGCCTCAGAGAATTTTTTTCTGGCTATACTACTCAGAGACAGCTCCCCTTGGTCCTGCAGAGTGGTCCTAGCTACAGAGAACTGAGAAAAGCGACTACTTTCCAGATTTAAGTATTTTTTTCTGTTTTTTACTTGGAATACCTTCCCTTGCTTATTTTAAATAAGCTTATACTGTTTTTTTAACTGTTTGCTGCATTTTATAGTATCTGCACTTAAAAGTTTACCTGGTCGAAAATTAATCGAAAATCTGTGTTTCTTTGTTTAATTTAACTATTGAGGCTGCCCACTAAAGTGTGCTAGCCTGTGTAACTGATTTATTGCTGCCTTCTGTATTTCTGGGTGTTTTCTATCTAAAAACAAAAAAAAAATCCTTGTTTTCCCACCTCTCCTCGACTAGTTTAGACCAGTTTACAGGCTTTGCTGTATTCTGGGCTGTGGTGTAGTTCCTGTGTTGTCCATTACCTTACTTGGATAAGAAGGAAGTTTCTTTGCTCACCAGTGGGAGTGGGGAGCCTTGAGCAGCCTATCTGTCCCTGAAGGAAGTGACCTCAGCACAAGAGCTGTAGTAATTGGTTGTTTTGGACCATTTCTAGCTCTTTTCAAGTTCCCTGTTTAAAATCCACATTAGTGCGACTTTGCACGATTGTGCGCATAGCGCAGCGCCGTTTAAACAGGGTTAAACTTTTCCTGGCTCCGCCAAGTCTGCTCTTCAAATTTTCCCTTAGAAAGCTCTACTCTTAGAATAACCAGTCTACTCATTATATTATAAGCATAGCACGTGTTCTCTAAGCTACTCTTCTAAGCAAGCACTCTCAAACTCAAGTAGCACTACATCCACCTACCACCCCAACCACTTCCCTTAAAGGCACAGCACTCTCTTATAATATTCTAGCATGTCGAGTGGCAGATTGCTAGCATCTTCTCCTGCTCAGCTGGTTAATCTGGGAATCTTGAGACAATGCTATAATTGTCTCATGTACACAGACAACCCTCTCCTCCTCCCAACAAACACAAATACATGTGAGAGATGCAACTATATAGCCAAACTGGAGGCTGAACTCTCTCAACTCAGGACTGGCAAGACCAGACAGGAGGAGAAGGTAACCACACACACAACAAACCCAGTCACACATAGACCTACCCCAACTGCAAATCAAGCACATAATAACACAAAACATACTCGGAGGCTCTATTAAAAAACTTACCAAAACAACAGAGGCTCCCAAAGCAAACACCCAAAAATCCACCACCTCAAAACATAACACATGCAACACATACTTCAATAAATCGGTGTGTCAATAAATCACAGCCCTTAAGGCCAAACACTATGCCTGATACACTAGTGATAGGTGACTCTATAGTCAGACACACTGACGTCCCACTTACCAGGCTGAGCAAGGAGAGGGTAATGGTAAGCTGCCTATCGAGGGCTAGGATCCGCCATATAACACACGCACTCAGGTCACTCAAAAGCACGTACAAATATGACTCCATCATTGTCCATGCCGGCGTGAATTACCTGAGACGTACCTCCTTGGACTACATGAAAAGAGACATTGAGGAGCTCTCTGATTATGTATCCCAGGCTGGTATGACCCTGACCCTGAGCAGCATCCTGCCCTCACCAAGAATGATGCCACAATACAAAGACAAGATGATCAGCTTTAATAATTGGCTCAATTACTGGTGTCATTCTAGGGGGATCCAATGTCTGTCTGCTTGGGATGACATGCTGGACAAGCCACGCTGCTTCGCAAGGGACGGCTTGCACCTGTCACCACTGGGCTTCGGATATTGGCTAAGGCTCTTGCCACCCCATAGTGCCTTTTTAGGCAAGGCTCAAAAGACAAACCCACCTCCTTAGAAAACAAAATGGAAAAAATTAAGGGTAATGCTGCATAGCCAGAAGTCTAAATCTCAAGATGCAAGCTCTCGAAGCACTCCTCAGTATGGAGAACATCGATGTCTGCGCTGTAACCGAGACCTGGTTCAAGGCTCCTGAGAGCACCCCAGCGCTACCAGGCTTTACCTAGTATCATGCATTTTGGCCCCAAAACCCAGGCCGAACCACAAAGGGAGGGGGAGTGTCCATATTCATCAAGGATACCCACACCTCTAGGTTAGTGGCAACTCATGAAGCATCGGAGACCATCCAGGTGCAGCTAACCATAGGCAAAACTGCTATACAACTGGTTGCATGTTACAGACCACCCTCCCAATCTCAAGAACCCCACTCAGCCTTCCTGAAGACATTGGAAGATATGAATGTCTCACCAAATACCATCATATTGGGAGACTTCAACTACCCCAACATAGACTGGGTGCACTATTCTAGCCCTAACACCCTAGCCCAAAGGTTCCTGGAATTCATAAACTCAAATGCAATGGAACAGCTAGTCACCTCTCCCACAAGGGGGGGATAATATACTAGACCTGATCATCACAAACATGGGGACAAAATGCTCCACACCGGAAGTATTGCCCTCACTGGTGAGATCTGACCACAAACTAATCACCCTGGATATACATTTACCACCTCCACCCCCAGCACAAAAGACTACAGTGATAAACTTCTCAAAAGCGACTTTACACTTCTTAAGACTGAGATGGTATCATTTAAGCCCACAGGGCCAATGAAAACCTCATCCCACAATGCTGAATCCTACACAAATGCTTTCTACGGACATCTCCAAGAATGCATGGATCGTGCAATCCCAAATAAAACCAAGACCCTCTCCACCAAAGGAAAGCGTCCTGTCTGGTGGACCCCAGCCATAAACAAATTGTATAACAAAAGAAGGAAGCTACTGCAAGATAGAGCAAAATCCCATAAAGGGAAGGCGTCTCTGATCAGCACTAGTAGAAAGCTACGTTCTCTCATAAAAATATCCAAGGCCAACTTTGAGAGAAAAATCGCCAAGGACACTAAAGATAACCACAAGGCGTTCTTCAGTTATGTTAGAAACCTGGGTGGAAACACTCAGATATGCTCAGAGTTAGTACACAATGACAAAAAATTTACCAAACCCGCAGATATTGCCAACATTCTGGCAGACAGGTTCAGTGCAAATTTCTCCCCTCCCTCACCTCCAAAAGAAGAAATACTCATCCCAGCTGAATGTAACCTCCCTGTCATCTCTGATGTCCAGGTCAGAACCACCCTCAACAAAGCAAAAAACACAGCATCTATGGGACCTGATGGTATCCCCGGCTGCGTGATACGTGAACTCCAAGAGGAGCTAAACCCGCATATAAAAATGTTCTTTAACCTTAGCCTTACTACAGGATATGTACCTGAACACTGGCGTACAGCAACAGTGGTCCCACTCCACAAGGGAGGCTCCACTACAGACCCTGGGAACTACAGCCCCATAAGCTTGACCAGCCTGGTTTGCAAAGCTATGGAAAGAATTATTATGGAACTCATAAACCACGACATTGGGGACCTACAGACACTTGATCCCACCCAGTTTGGCTTTGTAAAAGGCAGATCCTGCCTTTTGAACCTGGTTGACTTTTTCGAAACAGTCACTAGGGCCATTGATGAGGGCAAGGCAGTCCATACAGCCTACCTGGACTTGGCTAAAGCCTTCGACACAATGCCCCACTCGGGGATCATAGAAAAGCTAAACAGCTTAAAAGTAAATCCATATGTCACAAGATGGATTGCAAACTGGCTAAAGAACAGAACCCATAAAGTCAAGATTGTGGGAGCCATGTCAGACTCAAAGCCAGTCACAAGTGGTGTCCCACAGGGCTCTGTCCTGGGACCCCTCTTGTTCGGCATTTACTTCTCAGATGTGAAAGCAAACATGGGAGGGTTGTGGCTGACAAAGTTCGCAGATGACTGCAAACTAGGTGCCATAGTCGATACACCAGCTGACACATACATCCTACAGAAAGGCCTCACGAAATGGACAACTGGTGCGGAATCATGGCCTTAAACTGAATGCGAAGAAATGTATAGTCATACCCTTTGGGAAAAACAAAATACCCACAAATTATCACATAGACAGTAACCCACTGAGTACCGAAAAAGTAATCAGAGACCTGGGGACCCAAGTTGATAGTGACCTCTCATTTGACACCCACGTTGCCAAAGTGGTTAGAAAGACTTTCTACCTTGCCCACCTTATCATGAAGGGGTTCACATCCAGATCAAAGGAGGTCATCATGCCCCTGTACTCCTCCCTTATCAGGCCCATGATTGAGTACAATGCCCCATTTGGTATGTACCTCACCAGGCACTTACAACAGCTGGAGAGACCCCAGAAGTACCTCACCAAGAGGATCAAGGGTTTCCAACATATGTCATATGCTGCCAGACTAAAGAAACTCCAGCTCTATTCAGTAGCATACCGCCTGCTCAGAGGTGATCTGTGCCTGACATACAAGGCCATGTCCAACCAGGAATTGGTGGACATGCTCCACCTCAAAAAATCAAAATCCATAAGAACCACGAGAGCCAAAGATTTAAACCTCAGTACAAACATGAATAGAACATGCTGGAGGGACAGATTCATAACTCATAGGCTTCCCATACTCTGGAACAAAATCCCAGTCCATGTTAGGCAGAGCCCCTCACTGACTCTCTTCAAGAGAAATCTTGACGAGTGGATGGGAGATCGTAGGCTTACCCCGGGGGTCACCCCTGTATCGCTACTTAATAGAGGCACAGTAAACTAATTTTAATAAGTAAGGGGGTCTTCAATGTGTCACTACTAGACAAAGGCACAGTATTCTAAATTTATTCTATACACCTTAGTACCACTACATGGGGTGGCGAAAGCCACATCTCTAGGGCTAGGCTTGCAAATGCCTCAGGGCAGATAGCCTAGTACTAAACTATGAAACTATGAAACTATGAAACTATGAAACTATTACCAGGCTACAGATACACAGACACAGATATGCAGATACAGGTATACATATTTATAAATATATATATATATATATATATATATATATATATATATATGTGTGTGTGTGTGTGTGTGTGTGTACATATACATGTGACTACACATACACACGCAGTTATATGTAAGATACATAAGTGGAAGGTGCACACAATATGGAAAAGCCACTATGCCTACAGTTGACCCCTGAATGACTGGACACTGTATGTGCCACCCATGACAATCATTGCATGTAACATACACCCACAGAGAGGTCATAGGTAAAAAACACCCACAGGTTTGTAGACTTGGAAACCTTTAATTGTGTACTATTACAGTTCTACATGCTGTGCCATATAGCTGTTCAGACACTGACAACTATATCAATGGAGTGATGCTACAGTGGAGCAGTTACAGTCATACAGTAGTCTGGAAAGGTTCACAGCTGTTGCTGTCCAGGCCAAGCCATTCACATTGCACAATAGGAAAGACACACTGGGCCACAGGATACCTAACAATCGACAGTATGTAATCCAGGTGTGTAGTTCAGCAGCCTCTATCTACACACTGTACAAGCACAGTAGGTGGTATAGGCATCATATGACCACATGGGTTGTAACTGCTACATAACATGGCATAACTGACTCCATCACGAGCACACCAATACACAGAACAGTTTGTATGGCAGGGGGCAGTAGTCTTGCATTACCCAGATCCATGTCAGTAATGTGTATATACGTGAAGTATATGGTACTGTGCAGTCAGATACCTTAAGGCAGCTCAGCCCTGATACCCCCACATTTTGTAGAAACCTATGTCATTTCTGGTGCTCCCCCCACTCAATAATACAGCGCCATATACCACTGTTACATACACTGGGCTCTGCAGTGCATGAGGCCACACATGTATTGTGTAGGTGGCTCCCACACATATATGGCCCCAGCCCCACCATATGTGTGGGGGTTACAATGGCAGTGGACTGATGGCAGATATGGCAGTGTGTTATACTCCCAGCCCACTATGAATCAACCACCAGCATCATGACATATGTGTAAAGCTTGGTATGTAGGTGATGGACAGAGGCTGGAATACAGGCACATATGTGGACAACTGTTGCCATACACTATGCAAGGTGCAGGTGTTACAGGATAGTCTGTAACATACTCTTAGTCAGGGAATTGATGGTAGAGGCGGTCATGGATGTAGCCATGTACCGGTAACACGCAACACACACACTGCCAGTGTATTATCTGGCACAAGACCTGTGTGGTGGACAGACAAGACATGATAGGCACAGCTCTGGCCAGCATGAGGGTAGGCCCACAGTTGTGTACTATGCAGATGGTCTGCATTCCATGGCAAACTAGTATGTACAACCACACCCTGTAACACCAATGCTGTACAAAGCATAACACAACTCTACTCGCAGTCTGGCTGTACTTCCTGATCCTCCTACAAATATTTGGCTGCCCCGAGTGTGCCGGTTCTCCTGTAAGGGGTATTGCTACATGCTGTCGGTAGCACTGCTGCCCACACACAGGATGGATGCCCATCACACAGGAGATGTAATGGGACCATGCACACATGATGTGGGAATCTATAGTAGGTGGTTGCCATGACAGTGTTAATTGGGTGTAGTACACATGTGTAATCATACATCTGGCTATCTGATAGGTATATGTACATATATTCCCACCATATTTCCTGGACATGAAGTGTAGGCCAACCCCAGCCCGTATGTCCCCAATGTCGTCGTTGCAGGGGATGTCAGGTATGTATAGCAGGTATACTAGTAGACTATTGCTACTGTCATTGGGATTGTCTTCACAGACATGGTCTACGTGGGAGGTCACATCTGCTTATAACATGTGTGCCATTGGTTACTGAAAGACATCCAAAGGACATCAGTGTACAGTACCACTGCTAGCACGTAATGCCATTGTGGACTGCAGCAGAGATACTGGCCAATATATGTGGAGGGTCTGACACAGTCTGTACAGTCCAGAGGTATACACATAAGCCCTTAGTGCTACACATGTGTACCATGCCTGACAATATGGATGTGGATGACCATGTAGATGGGTATAACACATAACGACCGGTATATGATATCCACCATAGGTCATGCATTCACACACCCCTGCCTGGCCTGTAATGGTATTACCGCTGGTACAGGGGTGCCATGGCCACATACTACACAATAGGTATTGACATACATCTGCACTGCATCCCACTGCCCTGTCTGACATACATGACTGTTAGGGGAGGGCCAGCAGCGGGACATCTGGCTAATATCTGCACATGACATCCCACTAGGTGGGTACACTCAGCTGCTAGGCATGTCACAATGCACTGTGCAGGCTGCAGGCAGACTGGCTCAACACCGGCCTATATCTCCCAAGGGGGAGTGCACATGTACCTGTATATAAAGCAGGCTCAACAGGCATGTCACAGCATAGGGTAAGATGCACCTGTGTGACAGTGCATATCCACAACCAATGTGAACACAGCCACAGCCACATATGGTTAGCTGGCATAGTATTACAGTATATGGACTATGTGTTCTACATCATCCTCATATGTGCCACTCACAGACTGACCCTACTTATACTGGCCTGCTACACAGTTTGGTCTGGTGGCTGTCTGTGGTATGGGACACGTGTGTTTATGGCCCTACAAACATGTACGGCACTACAGTACCATACAGTGGGGCAGCAGGTAACATCTGATAGTAGGGGAACTAGAACAATGTCATCTACCACAGTCTGTACACAGGCTAAGGTACATATCAACACTCCACACACTGTCGACGTTCAGCATAGGTATACAGACCTCAGTACTGTATGAACATCCACACAATGTGCAGGTAATGTCATAGCACATATGCACCACTTCTTGCATGACATATGTACAAAGGTTGACAGAGGTGTGGCTGGGAGCACATACACAGGGCCAATATTGACATGTTGCTGTGATAACCACATACATTTACTGTTGTTACAGGGTTGTTGCAACATATGCCCTTTGAGGGATATGACGTCTGTGACTACCACAGCTTTCTCCATCTACTGACTGCAATCCTCACACTACCTTCAGCATTCATCAGCTAGATGCTCCATGGGTGACACATGCAACCACAGACACAACACTGCCCAGGCTGAAGATGACCCTGCAGATGGAGATTCCCCATA
>NC_056725.1:1033015346-1033104173 GCF_019279795.1 Protopterus annectens
GAGAGAGGTGCTATTTCCTGGGTCCCTCCCCTGTCAGTGTATGTGCTATGCATTGCCTCTTTGCCAGGGCCAGGGCAAACTGAGCATGCCTCCTTCTGCCTAATGGGGCAGGCTCAGGTTATTCCTCCTCCAAGTCACTCTGTGCCTGTGCAGGCCTTGGCATTGGTAGGGGACTATGTGGCCCTGCCCCTTGCTGCTCCTGCTGCAGCTGTTTCCGCAGGATCTTAGTGTGTAGCATGGCACATACAAGGACGATTTGGGTACATGTAGTTGGTGAGTACTGCAAGGCTCCACCGGATGTGTCCAGGCACCAGCACCATGACTTAAGCATCCCAAACACACACTCTATTATGATTCTTGTTTGTGCATGTGCCTCATTATGGAGTTCTTGTTTGGGTGTGTGCACGTTTCTGATGGGTGTCATCAGCCACATCTCCAGTGCATATCCAGAAACCGTGTGGGATGTCCCCATTGGCAAATTTCTGGTACAGCTGTGTCAGATGCCAGATGTGGGAATCGTGATAACGTCCAGGGCAGCCAGCACACACGTTCAGTATTATGCCCTGGGCATCGCACATGACCTGGTAGTTGATGGAGGGGAAGCCCTTGCGGTTGATGTAGACCCTGCCATGCTCACCGGGTGGTGCTTTGATGCCTATGTGCGTGCAGTCTATTGCTCCCACTACCTCTGGGTATTCTGCTATTTGCTGGAAGAGACGCATACTGCTAGCCAACGCCTCACTAGTGATGGGGAAATATAAGTGCTCACAGACATGTGCTGCCATGGCATCCAGGAACTGGTGGAGTATCCTGGATGCTGATGCCTGTGAGATCCCCATCATATCCCCAGTTGGAAGATACCTGTAGCTAGTATTTTTAGGCCTACACATACCTTCGTTTCCACTGGGACGGGTTCCCCTCTGTTAGTTCTGTGTGTCAGGCGTGGCCGGCACAGCTCAACAATCTGCTGTAGGAGGTCCCTGTCCACCCTATAGTGCTCCACTATCTCCAGCTCATGTAGCCCTTGGTAGGTTACCCTGGATCTGTACACTCTTCTTTGTCTCCTCACTGTGGGTTGGTCGGCAGCATTCCCACCCTCACCACCTTCAGCCTCTTCCACAAGTTGTATGATAGCTATTGCAACCCCTAACATTTTGCTGTTGTGAGTGTTAAAAGTTCCCTGCTTGTTTACACCGGTGGTGTAGGGTGTGGGAAAAACCAGAAGGGTAGGTGTTTGCATAGTTTATAGTGGTGTTCTGGGCTGGTCTGCTGCCTGTGTAATTGGCTGGTTCTGATATGTTTCACCTGGCAGCAAACCTAGTACCCCTTGATTAACTTCCTACTGCTGCTTTCCCTTCCCATTGCCCTTCTGTTTCATCCCAGGGGTGCGCCGCCCAATTGGTGTACTCCAATGTGCACACTGCTGCTATTTCCTGGGTTCACTTCCTTTATCTTTCTGTAAATCCCGTTTAGCGGTGCGCACACCCGCTTACACTTTGTCATACATGCTAGGCAGGTTTAGACACACCCCCAGGCTTTGCTGTGCTAAGCTGGATGCAACCCCGAGCCACAGGGCTCCAATCCACTGACAGTATGCCTGACACTCCCACACATGATGTCACCCACCTCCTAGTCTTGCACTCAGCTATTCATACTCTTACACTGTTGGGACCTGCCCCACATGCTGGGGAAAACCGGGATTCACTATCCTTCCCCTCATTTACATAGAATTGCCTGCTAATGTATAGTAACATGTGTCACACTGTGTCTCCCCCCTTAGCAACCACTATTCACTGGTCAGGTTGTCTTTTGCCTGCCATTGACTTGCATGGCAGAATGCTGATTTAAGTTAGACTGCTTTTTTTAGGTTTATTTTCTTATTTCCCCACCGATCCCATTTGCGCGCCGCTGCCCTATGCTTCAATGGCCATGATCAGGGGACATACCATAAAAGTTGTATTTTGTACATTTTGCATTGTTTGCAATGCCAATGGCCTTCTACTTGGCCATTGGCATGCTTCATCAATGATATGCAGCCTTTATTTGGAGATGTCATAGGTCCGTTTTGGAGTTTGCAGTACCGTACTCGGTTACTAACTGAGTACATTTCTGCATATTACGCTAGTCCTGCTCACCCTGATTCCTGCTACCTGGATGGCAGATTTACCTCATTTGCATATTTTTCACCTACCAATGGGGTGATTTGCATACGGGGCTGGGTAAGTGCAGAACTAGTGCTACAGTGCTCACACACATCAAATGTGCACATACGTGGATCGCTCAGCCACCATATTGGCAAAATTTCCTCTTACACTAATCATGCACACTGTGCAAGCTTTTGAGAATCCAGGGGATAGTTCACTGTTTCATACATACATTCTGTGCATTATGTTTGGTATGCTGAATATCAGTTCCATGATTCATAGACACATTGAATGTGCTACTGACATGAAACATACAAAGAAATATAAAAGCCACACAGGTGTGCATATTACGTGTATACTTTGTTATCTAGTGCTGATGACATACATGGTCACTGTCTTGCACTGAAGCACATCATAGTATAGCAGGAAACAACTATTTAGTAAGGGAATATCTGTCTCTCTTACTAAACAGCTGTTCTGTGTTGTGCTGTGATGTGCTCTGCCATCATGCCCAATACGTGAATATTTATCAACCATTAGATATGTCAGGGAAAGGTGGCCATGGTGGTGCAGCGGTTAGCATTGCTGCCTCACAGCAACAGGGTCTTTAGTTCGATTTTCAGCTGGAGTTCCTTCTGTGCGGAGTCTGTATGTCCTCCCTGTGGTTGTGTGGGTTCCTCCGGGTGCTCCAGTTTCCTTCCACATCTCAAAGACATGCTGTAGGTGGATTGGACACTCTAAATTGGCCCTAGGTGTGAGTGTGTGCATGTGCCTTCTGTGGAAGGTTGGCCACCAGGCTGGCAACTCGACACCATAAAACTCCACTGCTAGTCATGAGTGGACAGGTGATCCACTGTGGCTACCCCAAACCAGGAAAAGCCGAAAGAAGAAGAAGAAGATATGTCAGGGAAGATAGTGTCATACCATATTCTCTTAATGAGGGGGGTCTGCTTATGTGGAAGTTCTGGATGACAGGAAACAACAGCATCATTTTTTGGGGGTGTGGAAAGTGTGATTGTTACAGCAGGATTGCCTGCACAACACAGAATTTCACTGACAATATTTTTCCTAAAATTCAAAGAAGCTATTTTTTAAATCAGTGCTTATATGTTACTCAGCTGAGCAACACACCAGCAGAAAAGCATGATCAATGCACACATTAGTATTCCACCACACTACAAAAGGCAGAGGTAAGTTTTTCATGTCCACAGCCAATACACAGTAGATACAGTGCTTATCAGTCACTTATCTTGAGTGATTATTTGCATGTACACTGTATCCACAGAGCAAACGGTAGTAAGACTGCATACAGGGACCGTGTAGGGTTTTAATATGCCATTCTACTGAGTTCCAGCCCTATTCCATGGTATGCAATGTTTGCAAATGGCAATCAAAATAATAGAGTTGTCAAGTCTCTCTCTGTCAAATATTTAGAAAATTAAGCTTCATACAGCAGAAGTAGCTAATTGCATGATAGAAAGGAGTGTCCCAATATTAGTCACATTTCCATAAGATGTGGCAGAAGGAATAATTTTGATAAAGAGTATAAAATGGCAGAAATAAATTGACAGTAAAATAGATTGCACATACCTAACAAGAATCAAAAAGGTACATGTCTTGCTGTCAAAATTTGTGCTGACAATATACGCAGTGTTACTTATGCACAAGCTAAAACTACACAAAAGCCATACAAAATGAGCTATAAATCTGGAAAGAAAATCTCAGAATTGATAAAGCATGAAGTTTAGGATTTGCAGTAGAGGGGATTGTAATGTCTGTTCAAATATTCAAAGTATAGGCCCATGTATTCATGGACATGGTGTGCAGATGCAAATAACCATTTTAATCACTGTGTCCAGTATGCTGCCAGGGACTCCCACAATTCATATCAGTGAATCATGGTGGTTAACAGTGGTTGCAATAACAATCTTATTTTTATAAAAGTCACACAAAAGCACCTCATGCATCAATGCATACTAGGCACTACTATGCTCAAGATGGAATGGAATGCTGGGTAGCATGACAGCACTACATGGCTATGTAATATCAGACAACTTACCATGGTATCTTATGCATTACCATGTATCTACATGTACCTTACCATACTGTCCACCATTATTCCTAAATGTGAGTCATAAAAAATCACAGTCATTAGGAATGAAGCTAGACCAGGATTCATAGTCATGTAATGGCAATGAGGGTATCTGTTGCTGATGTCATTACTGAAAGCTTATCAGCAGCACATGCTGGTGCAGAACAAGGATGTTTGTGGTTGTAGGTTTGCCAACATCATAGATGAGTATGTTGCCAGTATGAAGTTTTCTACAATACAGTAGAAACATTGGTCATGACAGAGTTGTTATGTTGCTCAGTAGTGTCTGCTGAGCAGCTTCCCAGCAAGGGAGAGAGAGGCTTCTGTGCCCACAAATGGCATACCTTCCATCTGTACATAGTTAGCCATCCATAGCTCGCAATAATGGAATCAGTGCATACAGTGGTGGTATTACACTAATTGCATACAATTGGGTTTGGGATCATTAGCAAGAGAAACTGATTCTTAGAGTACAGTCAATGTACCATGGGACAGGACCTTCCTCCATCATGCAGCTACCTTTATGAATAACAAAGGGCTTTTGTGCACCATTCTATGGCATCTTAGCCCTCCTCCGTGATGCACATTGTCTGTGAAAAACACCCTAAGTCAGAAAATGGGAAACCTGAAACAGTAACGTAAACTGCTCTTTAATTATGGGCATCTTGTATAAGTGCATCATCAGAAAGTGCTTATGTGCAAACATAAGACTAAACAGAATGCAAGATCCTGTTACAGACAATTGTAAATAAAATAATGCTATATAACATTGTGTGACTTACTAGAAATTTGACATGGTAAACAATTACAATATGAATGCAGAATTGAAGTGTAGATCACAAACTGACTAGAGTGATGATTTACTTAGAGTTCCAGTACATATTCATTCCCTTTAGTTCTTCACCAGGAGTTTATCACATTCAGAGAGATCCCAACAGTGCAGTCTGTATTGTATTCTCTAATGAAAGTACAAGTAGCTTTGCTGGCTACAACAGAGAAATAAGTAAACTGCATGGATCAATTGTTATGAATCAGACAAAAAAGTAATTACTGAAAAGTTCAACAACATGGTTACTGTACTGTAGCCAGCAACATTCAAATTGTTATACTGTAGATCCACCAGACTTGAATAAAGCCTTAAAACAACATGTTCTAGTTATGAATTGGTGTCTGTCTGTCATATCAGAAGCAGACTATTTTTCTGTGCTTATGTAAATCATGGATTATGAATGATAAAAGGTTTAAAGGGAAAGTTTTAAGTTGTATGTCTGTAACTCACCTGTGGGAAGATACAGATTTATATGACTTGCATTTGGTATCTTCTTACCACATGAAGTGTTTCAAAGAGCTGAAGTGCAGATCACCAAAGGGCTTCTTGGTGCAAATAAACTGATGATTTACTGACTTGGAGACAAAAGCAAATAATAGCATTGTGGAAAGTATGCTGAGCTTATAAAGAGACTTAGGCAAAATAACCTTAAGCAGAAAACAAGTGTATAATCAAAGTTACAAAGTTACAGAGCTGACTTATATGTACCATATTCTATCATCATAAGGCTTGAAATTAGACACTGAGAAAGTACAGCAATAGTGTAGATGCCTCAATCTGTGTTAAAACAGCTCTCAGCTGACATGATAGGGTGTCTTGATTTGAAACAGTTTATATACATGATGTACATTTTCCAGTATTCAATCAATGACAAGCAGATGTCTACCCAACACTAAGTCTATATTGGGCTTTGCTCAATGCAAGTGTTTGTGTATATGCTTCATTTGTGGTCTGAAGTAAAGGATTTAGAAACTGATTTGTCAGTCTTTCCACTTGCCTGAATTATGATGGAGATTAGAAGGCATTCCTGACTGACAAGAGAGAATTATGGTCACTGACTGAAAAGAAAAGTAAAATAGGTGTTGCAGTAACATCCATTCTTGTACTGACTAAATGGAAAAAATATTAATCTATCTTTAATTTTTAACTGGTATATTACATAATCTTAGGGTTAGTGTTGAAGCTGAATATGAGAGATATTTTTGTGCACCCTTTTCTTGACAAAGCATGAATTGTTTAATGTTTCTGATACTAAGGTAACCTCAACACAGGTACAAAGTCACCCAAGTCATTTAAATAATTCAACTTCCATGCTAGTCAAATACAGAACATCACATATTACAAAAAATTTGAAGAGTTAGCAAAGGATTAAAAGATTAAAAAAAATAATCTTCTAAAATAAAATGAAAAGGGGATATATGAAGGTAGTATTTGCGCATAACTGAATATGTAAACAATAATGCCTGAGAAGAAGACATTACAAGAAATCAATAGCCTGACCAGAGGTGTTGTAAGGTCCAGTGCAATAGAGTGGTAACCTCTTCTCCCTGCTAGTTGTTTCACTTCCCTGTTATATCCAGCACAGAGGATATTTATTTGTTTAGAAAGGACTCTCCGTATTTGTTTCAGTGGTGCCATACATTTCATATGTACTATTTTAGGTTTTGTAGATATTTGTGTATGATTTTGGTGTTTGTGAGAAAAAAGTCCCTTATATTTTCATAACTGTATTTAATATGGATTTATTTAGCAAATATTGATATGATCATCATTTCTCAATATTTTCACACCAGATTTTACACATCATTCATATGTTTTCATCTTATGAATTGTGCAGCTGTCATTCTGTAGTTCTGTCCAAAATATTGCTTCACAAAATGACTCCGAAATGGTATTTAAAGAGACATGTGTGCAATGACATTTATATAAGTTGGTGTATATATATATATATATATATATATATATATATATATATATATATATATATATATATATATATATATATATATTGACAATAGTTCTGAAAATATCAAGAAACTGAAATTATGGCTGCTTAACTTACCACTAAAATGGACTTTCAGCGTTTTTGTAGTACATTTTTGAGCTGAACAGCAAGTCACAAAGCAACAAGGAAATTTTTTTAGACAAGGCAAGCACATAGGTTATGAGTTTATGAGTTGGAGAACCATGGATTGGATGGAGAAAGCTTGATATGAAAATGTTAAGAAATGGTGAAGTTACAGGTAGATGCTTAAATTTTAATAACAACAAAAAATGATCCCGCTTTCAGTTTGCTAAAATGCACATTAAAGTTAAATAAACCCATATATAAAAAAATAAAATAACCCAAAACCCAAATAAAAATAGCCCAAAAAAAATTGATACAAATGATTTACAATTCAAAATTTTGTTCTTTTGATTACTATCTCTCAAATGATTGCTCTCTGTATTTGATCTTAGTTTTAACCTACTAAAGGACTCTGTACAAGTTTATCTGAACCGCAGTGTAACAATGTGCTGTAATTCATTTGACTATTACTATATTATTGTAATCTCTGTCACTGCTAATGCTTGGATCTTTTCTCCCCGGGGCTCTGCTGAAAATGGGCATATATCCAGCTAGACTAGCCCGGTCAACAAATGTAAAATAAATAAATAAATAAAATAAATAAATATAAGATGCCCATTTATTAGCATTTTCATAGCAAATTTTTATATTACCATCTCTGAATCCCACCTCATGAACTCTGTAACTGTTGTTGTGCAACTTGGTCTTTCAATATAGTTTTGTAAATCTCCAAAACAGAATTTTCAGTATCTTGCTCTGACAGCTACATAATTCATGAGGTTGGGACTTGGGAATATTAACTGAAAAATGTAAAGGTGAAATGTTAACAAAGAGTGAAGTTCTGAGTCTGTCTGTTTTAGCAGTAAGGCAAAATATTAACTTTGGCAATTAGTAAAGAGAGACGTTAAGGAATACTGTGTTGGATCAGACAGCTGAGCAGAGTTCAACTAGTTTTTTTTCACTTTAACTTCTTCCTTACTCCTCCTCACTATAGTTGACCTGGAAATATACTTTTCTGCCCACTCTCTGTGACCTGAGTTGCTGTTGCTTAGTCATTTGGTGTAGGCTGTCTCTTTCTGACCTCAAGAAGTTTAACACACCAAGTCTGTCAGTCTGTCTCCAACTGCTTAAATTCTGGAAAATTCATATTCATTATTAATGCTGTCCTTTGAGCTCCCTATTGAAATGTTGGCACTCAAAATGCTTACTGCTGACAAGACAAAAAAGAAAGACTGAAACTACCGAAGAGAGAATCTTGAGCATGGCTCTTTTACTTTTAACTTATTTTTTGCAGGGAGGGGCAAGCCCCCTACATCCCCCAAACGTATATATACCAGCTTCTCAAACTTTCAAGACTCAAACTTTTGAGTCTCAAGCATGCTATATAAACTCCAAAGTCAGCTGTGTCCAATGAACCTAAAAAACTTTAGGGACAGAGTTACAAACATAAGATGACAGTTGAAAAAACTGATTGTTTCAATGTATCAATATGAGACCACAATGTTATAGTGGAAAGAATGAATTTGAGAGAAAAGTCTTTTTTTTATGTTACATCCTAGAATACCGATAGATTTAGCTCTGAAATAGAACCTGACACATTTCATGGACATGAAAACATAGTCTTACAGAATTTTTTTTCTGACAGCTCTAATGTAGAATTCACGGACACTGAAGTGCCCATAATATTATGCATCTTTTCTGAAACAAAATCCAAAATTATGATTTTGGGAGGACAGATTGTACATACTGATGCCTATCCACAACCTGTGACATTTGCTTTATAATTGTGCCCACTACCGCAAAAGTTAAATAAAGTTAATGAACCTAGGTTAACTGTGTATTTGACAAAAAAAACTGATGGAGGTCCAGGGAGCACACAAGTCCAGTATAAACCACACAGCTAGTAGCAACCACCAAAAAGCACTTTCATCTTACATCAAGACTTCATCAGAACTACAGTAATCACATAAACCACACAGTATAAAGGAACATCCTGTAGTCAGATGGTTAAAACCAACCAATACAAACCATGCTTTAGAATGTAATTAATTAATTAATTAATTAATTAATTAAAAACTTGAAAACTTGAAAATGTACTGACAGTTTGAAACAGTGTGTATGAGTAAAAAAGCAGAGTACAACAATGTATATACAACAAATTACAAAGATGACTGATGAATTACCCCTCCATACTTTTCAATTTTAGGATTGGGGTAATGGAACAGCAGTCATTAAGCCCAGGGGGAGTAAGGCTATCACACATCAAAATCCAGATTAATTCCTTTTTGTTGAGGTGTTCTTCTGTACTAAAACCCCTTGCATCCCTCCATATACTCCAACACTACAAACTTGAAGTGGTGGTCAGGAAAAGCTGAAATATGCCTATACAAGGCATTGGTGTTCTTCCCTTTTTTGATGTGATTCAAGTGTTTATAAATTCTTTCTTTCAGCTTACGACTAGTCTTTCCAATGTAGAATGCCTTACAACATTAACAAAGAGCTCCATATACTTCCCCCCTGGATATACAATTGAAGTGTTTTTTTTAGCTTAAATTTCCTATTCCTGATGAAAAATGAGTCACACAATAAAATATGCTGACAATAATTGCAATGATTGCATTTGTACATGCCCTTAGGTCTACTTGAACAACTCACGTCACCTTTCATTTCTAAAAGGTTCTTAAAAGACTTGCCCTTTCTGAACACAACCTTTGGCTTGACCCCAAACAATTCTTTGCCTTCACTGATACTCATCACAATTGGCCAAAAAGTATGCACAGCGTCCACTACATCATAGATGTTTAACAGAAAAAGTGACTGTTAGTGAATGTTCAAAAGGGACAATTGATGGTTGTCTTTCTTTGGACAAGCTATTACCAGCCAAATGATTATCAGTTTAGCCACCAGGAATAGGTAGTAGAAGTTTGTAAAAAACATTCCTCTTCTTACCCTGGACTTCTTCCTCAATGACTGATGGTTTTAGTAGGCTGTCCACATATTTGACTATATAGAAGGTCTTGCTTCTACCCACATCCAGTATGGGTCTCAAAGGTGGATTTTGGAGATCTTTATGGATTTTGGGTATCCGAAAGATGCCCACTACCACTGGATGTTGATTGAGTAAATAATCGTACGTGTCACTGTTAACTTGCCCCTGCATAACCATGTCAAAAAGACAGATATCAATTTCTGAATAGGCAGTATTAAGCTCATTCTTAGATATCTGGACATAAGTCTCGGTGAAAAGTAACTCATGCATACGATTATTATAGCCATTGATGTCCATCACAACTATTCCCCCACCCTTGTCCAGTTTCATTATCCTGATACTTTTGTTGCTACATAATTCTTTGAACAATAATGCCTCCTCATTGGATAAGTTGTAGTCTCTAGCTGTTTTTTACAAAAAGATTTCCGAATTTCTAACTCACACATTTTCTCAAAGAGAGATACCAGCTATTTAAGGGTCGGTTGAATGAACTAGCTTTTTTGAGAGGTTTGTTGGGATTTGTGCCAGAGTTCAGGGAGTCAGTTTTGAAACAGTGCCAAATTGAGCTTATGTGTAAACAATTTTAAATCAATCAAAACCTCAGCCAAAAAAGACTCCTTAGCCGGCATGAAACTCAACCCTTTGCTTAACACATTGGCATGCTCAGTTGTAATGTTGAAATTTGAAAAGTTATACACTAAAAAATCATTATCTGTATTTTGAATACAGACTAGTACCTCTCCAAAATTATTAGGGGCAGCTGTATTTTCCACATCGAAAAACAAGTTAGAACTAGACCCAATAGACATGGGTACCTGTACAGCAGGTTCAATAACAACCATATTAACAGTGTCAAAATGAACAATATTTGCAGCTGAAGTATTCAAGGATTCAGGACAGTCATCCAGCTGTGCCTCACTAACTAACTTAATGCCTGGATCCCCCCTGTTCACAACATCCTTTTGCAATGCTCCGAAATTCATCCCAAAGTCTGTGTCAACTGCACTACATCTGAAGAACTGACTACTAGAAATATGTCACTAGCATGAACTTCAGCTTCACTAAGTAAATTGTTCATTGCATAGGTGGTGTCATGTAAAAATTCCCCATTTTCAAATGCACTGTTCATGTCAATCAAAGGGGAATTAACTGGTGAACAGGCTGCCATAACATTGTGAACCCCACTAGTCATGGTTGAACAAATGGAACTGTCGAAATTAATTGACTTGTTTACTTCCATGAGTACCAATTCAGACAAAGCATAACAATTATTATCAATATTTGCATCATTAAACGTAGGTGAAACCAACTCAAAACTATCTGAAAAGTTGTCAGAGCTGAACTCATGACTCAAGGATGAATTGTATCTATATACTGGTGTGCAGTCAACACAAAATTTACAGCATTGACTTTCACAACAAACACAGTACTTCTCAAAAGTAACTACAGGCATATTATCCAAATGACCTACATAGTTAAATTCAGAGATGCCTGAGCTAGTCCTATCAGGCAAAGCATCAAATTGTCCAAACAAACTTGAGCTATCTAAATCTGTTGTATTAACGACAATGTCCACATGTCCCAGAAAAAAATCTGAGCATGAACTATGGAGTGCATTAATGTCATTAAAAACTTGCACAGTCTCAAATCCCATTGTTCTGCCGATTGAAATGGGTAAATAATCCCCCATAGTACTTACCAGATAATTTAATAACGTTTCTTCCTAATTGATTTTCTTCCCTGAATGTTTTTTTGCCACTGGTTACCAGCCTTAAAGGTGCTTCAGCCGCTGTTGAACAATCTGGAATGAGAAGCCATAGGCCTGGCTCCCAAAACTCTAAAATAAAAAACACTGTGTATGTACATTATTCCTTATATTGCTAAGATATTCTAAAGCGCTGTCTTTAAGCTGACGTGTTGTTTTTCCTACATAAAAGCAATGATATTGTGTTCAGGTTGCCAAATACACTAAGAAATTGCTATTACATGTATTTGATAATTAGTGATAGGGTGAACAAATGTTTGGTCATGAACAATAAAGGAACATGCTTTGCATTTCCCACAGGGAAATGTTCCTGCTCTCAGTAAGACCTTTGTTGCAATACGTTGAAAGTATGCTTAAACCATTGCTAGATGAAGCCCCATTAGTGTTGAGAGACACACAGCACTGCTTATCTATATTGTTTGATAAAGTAGAGAAGATGGATCTATCTGAAGTGCTATTGGTCACACTTGATATGTGCTTTGGCTGCACATGCAGAAACTACAGGACACAGTGTTTTTTATTTTAGAGTTCTCCAGAAAGTTGGAACTGGCAGGAGAAGGGGTGATGTGAATAATTATTTAGAGAATTTAGAAGTAAATTGGATAATAACACTACAAGCCCATAGTGAGCCGGGCCTGAATGCAAGTGTTCCATTGAAGCCATCATTAATTAAGAGACGTTGATTCTGATTTGTTGATTTTAGTAACATGTAATTTGAATTCGTATATATTGCCTGTTTCTTAAGCTGTTAGTTTTATTTGGATCTGAAGAAGCGGTAGCCCCATGAAAGCACTCATCCTTCTGCAATAAAGCCATTAAAAATCAAGTTTTGGAAGATAACGCTTTGTCTCTGCTCAGCTTGGTTGGTGTGCTCACATTTTGACTTGTTATTTGGAATCTATTGTGTGTTGTGAGCAACCATTGGCAGAGTGAGTGCTTTTTGCTTTTCACATATTTCTAATTTGACCTGCAGTGTACAAATTCATGTTACATCTGCACCATTATCTTACAGAATGCTGTGGGTTGTGGCTCAGTCTGCTAGTACACTTTGTTACAGGTCTTTACGCTCCATATCTTTAGTTTTACTTTAGTACTGTAGACATGTCCTGAGATACTTCTGTATGTGTTTCTTATATGTCTGCAGGTAGGCTGAAATTTTCTAACAAAAGTCTATGTATGGCAGCGTACTTCAGTTAAATACAACTTTATCTTTAAAAGTGCTCTGTGCAGGTGGCCAAATTGCTGACATTGGTACGTATCCACAAGTTGTAACCTGGTGTCCTGCAGTATGTGTTAAATGACTGTAATAGATGCAGACATCGGGCCAAGCATGGCATTTATTTTCTTATCTTTTGTTTTCTGTTACAGTTATCCTTGTATGCATATGTGTGTGTGTGTGTGTGTGTGTGTGTGTGTGTGTGTGTGTGTGTGTGTGTGTGTGTGTGTGTGAGTGTGTGTGTGTGTTCATAATTTGGAGTGCTGTACACATATGCAAGTTTTATGTGCCATGTTTGCATTTATATTGCTTGACATAGATTCACTGATTACTGTAATGGTTTGTCTTCTACATTTATCAAGAAGGGCATATAGACTGCTTGTGAAGTGGTGGTTTGGAAGTATAAATTGCATATGATGTAAAGGATTCATGATTGTAGATCAAATGCTTTGAATTTTGAGTGCCATAACACCAACAGAACATCAAATATGAAAAAAAACAGCATTTTTTACAAGGGTCAAGCCCCACTGCAGCCCCCACCCCTAAACCAACTGTTAATTATACATATACTAACTCTGAGATCACACTACAGCAGAGAACAGGCCAATTCCACAGTCTCCTCTGTACTGCAATCAAACACTGCAGGTTTCCCATTTCTCCCTATACATCGACATTTCTGACATTGACGTTTAGGTTTCAACATTGTGTCCCTCCACATTTGTATCCATTGAGATATTATCATGTACCCACTGTGAGACATGTTGTGCAAGAGTTGGGGTTTTATTTATACAGGGTCCAGTTGTATGAAGGCTTGTTGAGTATATTTACCTTTGAGTATCTGTTCACATGTTGATTACTAATCACATCCTTTTTTCTTTCCAGTCCTTTAACAGGTATCCATATTTATATATTTCTTAGCCATATTTCTACATATGTATCCACAGTACAATGTTTGTTTGGATTCGGTTATGTAAGACTCCTTTTGTTGTAGATTTTATCTGATAATATGCATTGTTACTGCTTAGCATAGCTGGTTGTGACAGTCTTTGCACCTACACAGTTTTCTGTTGATGAGTGTACCACATACCCAAAATAAGAATTTTACAGCTCAGAAGAATGAAATAATTAATACCATTCATAAACATGGAAGCAATCTCCTTGGCAGATGTGGTGATATGGTATACTGGGACCATACCTGGGAGGACATAGCCTGCAGGGTCAGTGCTGCTGATGGACATGCAGGTTGTGATACAGATGTCATCAGGATACCACTGGAGATGACTCATTGATGCCAGCCTTGATGCTAATACAGGAGTCTGGCCTCTCCCCATCATTACTGTTGATACCATCATATCCCAGGCAATGGCATTTAGGCTGGCATCCTTTGACACAGAGATATGCCATGTTTTAGTGTTCATGACTTAATATAAAAATGTATGTTTGGAAGACCATAGTAACATGTGTGGTCTACCATTTTTCTCACAGTCACACAACCCAATGGAACTTCTAAAGTGTCACCAGATGACCACATCAGGTAAGCATTCACATACATCATACCAGGCTATACATATTTCATCTGCTGACTTGATGCTTACATGTCTTTTACAGGGCTTCTCATGGTGTCAGGGCATTGACTGAAAGACCAGGTAATTGTAAAATTTAAGTGCCATTCAGTATACAGTTTCACTTCATGTAAACATTTTTTTGACATATTTGTTCTTACATATACATGCATAACACATGCTTCTATGTATGTCTCTGTCATTGCAACTCATCCACTTCCTGCTTCCTCCCAGTAGTCTTCCACTGATCCTGATACAGGAAGTGATGTGAAAGAGTCTGAGGTTTCCACATGTGGCAGGGGCAGCCAAGACCACTGCATGGGCCATCAGTGTGACCACATTTACATTGTAGCTGCCATGGTAGGTATCCCGGTGTTTGTGTTTTGCTGTGTCTCCCTTTACCTGCAGTGATGAAGACCATTGTACTGATGACAGTACACTGTGCAGGTTTGTGGTTTGTTGTCTTTCACAAGACTGATGTTACAGAAGTAATATTGTTATAATGTGTTTGTCTAAGCATGGTACTGTACTTTAACGCAGCTGACACATACAGTTGTTTACAACTATGACTTGTCACAATAATCTGATCTGCACTGACCTTTTCATAAACAGAGCATATAATGTGGTATCAGTAAGTTGCTAAACATCATGGTTCACATTACACTACACTACATCTGGGGTGCTGGCACCCATCACAGTATGGGAGTGTGTCATTCTGGAGAATGTAGTTTGGTCGAGCGCAAATCAGCCAAAATACTTTAACCAAGAGCACTTTCAGCAATAGTGGACACTCTTTTTTCTCCATTGTTGTGTGACCTCAGAATAGGTATATTTCAGGTTTGAGGGTGTGGGGGTGTCCCTCACATGGGCTGCAGAGGAGCCTCACCTTGCAAAAACATTTTTTTTTTTTAGATTTTTCCTGAAAGTGGTTTTTGATGGATTTGAAATTGACAGAACGACCGTCACTCTACTGATATGAATCCCACAGTATACATATTCATATTGTATTTATGAAGGCAAGTAGTAATGCACATGTTAGTATTGTTCACCACAACTCTACGCACAGGTATACAGTGGTATGGCACACCTGTGTTTGTATTGTGTGGCTTTTTTTATATTTGTAGTGCCAGTGAGTAATCCCCACAGCATCATAACACATGCATTCTGATGAGTAATATCACACAATTGCTTTACTCTCATTTCTATATCTACATATAAAGCCACATGAATCTATAGTATCCATATATGTGCTGCCATACAATCATCACCATACATAGTACCTTACTATTGCTGGGTTGTGTGTTACTCGTGACATTCAAATTATAGAAAGTTTTGGAACTCTGCTTTTATATGTGTTGACAACACTACCACATGTCTTACAGGTGTCACAGTGACAGGCACATTCACAGTCTTTGTATATTTGCATTCCTGGGGTGGCCTGTGGATCTTCTGTCACTACATTAGAAGGTATGGGGCATGTATTGCATGCTGTGTGTACATTTCAGGTGTTAACTAGGCAGGATGTACAACTTGCAGCATGTCAATATTTCTGACACACTGTCCACATCGACTGTTACAGCAGTCATGTTTTATTACCATACTTACATATATGCAGTCATACCTTGGTGTTCTGTTGGGATACTTTCCATCCAACCTCCCTAAACCACTCACACAACTAAGTACCACATTCAGAAACAGTAGGAGGTTGGTTGGGTAGTGCAGGGTGGTTGGGTAGAAAACATCACAGCAAAACGCCCAAGTGTGACAGCATAACTGTATATATGGTAATAACTAATGGGAGTGGGCAGAATGGTTAAGGTGTTTACGTCCCAAACACAATCTACAGGGTTTAAATCTCACTCTTGGTTACTGTCTGGTTATTGGCTAGGTGTGTAATAGTCTGCAGACCTATTGCCTAGTATTTTCCTATGAACACACCCTCACACATTTACAAAGTGATGTATATTCACATACACCAGTCTTTGAATGCCATGGGTACCCAGTTGAATTCTGAGTAACACAGCACTGACCACATGTGGCACATGCACAGACAAGGATGTCCAAAGTAGTTGTTGAAGATTTGCTAATGTCATACACATATTCATGCATGCTGTACTTCTCTGCTGATGAAGTCATACTTTTATGAGATACACCCCTGCCTTGTATGTAGCTTTAGGATGACACACATTGGGTAATTTAAGTGTATGTATATTCAGGTCACATATGAATTTATTTGACTGTCATGTCTGGTGTAGTTGTCTGGTAACAACTAGGTAAATATCCCATATTGCTCTTTGCATGTGCATATGTATGGCATGTTCTAAGCCAGACATTGTCATGTTATCTGAGCTACCATATACAGCTGCAGTCTTTGTCACCTATACTTTGTTGCTCTTTCCCTTGAGCATTCTGTGAAGCATGTGGTTGTTCCTATTCAGACAACTGGTATTCTTGGGATAAATCACCCACACCAAAGGACATCAGGTCATCATGTTTGGATGCAAACGTGTAGTGCAGCATGGCACACACCATGACCATTTGCACTACCTTTTCTGGCATATACTGCAGTGCACTCCCTGTATTATCCAGACATCTGGATCTTACTTTCAGCATGCCAAGCACTTGCTCAATGGTGCTACATGTTGTGATGTGTGCTCTGTTAAGTGCATTCTCAACAGGGGACACACACACACACACACACACACACACACACACACACACACACACACACACACACACACAGAGAAAATACATTAGCAGTGTATACATACACAGACCCACAATGAAAATACATTAGCAATGTACCATCAAAAACAGTTATCACAACATAAAAAAAAATTTTCATATGCCTGTATAGCTACAATGTAGAAATCAAAATAGAAGGATCTCTCCCTCTTAAAACGTAAGTATAAGGCCACTTTCACACAAAATAGTGGCTTTCATACCTCTCAGCTGTCCAGATTTTCACAGAACAGCCAGATTTTTGCCTCATATTTTTGTGTATTCCTCATAAATTGTGTGGTTTACTAACAAATCTCTGAGGATTAAAGTCCCTAAATAATTACATACATTTGAGATTCAGACTTCGTATGCTTCAGATGATGCATATTAACACAAATCCTGTTATTCTAACAACTTTCTAAGTTTGGAAGAACAATATTTAACATATATACATATTTGTGGGCCTTTTCCCCCATTAATTTAGACTTTGTCCAGATGACTTGGGTTAAGAGGTTGAGAAGTATGATGGCATGATGTACACTACAAGGGTACGTTGCCATCAAGCTGATGATGATGATGATGATGATGCCATCTGCTGAGCACACTACTTGACAACTGAGTGATGGACATACTTTCTGTCATAGTACAGTTTTGCAATAGGGTTTTAATTGGTGCATGGTTGCAAGTGATTTTAACAAGGACATAGGGAAAATTGATTAGAGTGCAGAATCATTCCATGGTAACCTGCTTCTTGTGCAGTAGTCTGAAAAAGGAAACACTCAATGCCTGGCTGCACATGACTGCCAGAAACTGTCCCAGGATTCAACACGCATGTCATTATCCATGTGCACTGGAATGTCCCAGAAGCCAGAGTTCAAAGGCTGAGACAAAGCTTTGTTTCTACTGTGACACAGTTAACCCTGCAAGCTGCACGAGGACATGCTAAGTATATAAAATATGTTGGAGGAGCTGTCTCACTGCTGTGCAGGTTGTCTTACTTTTATAAGATGCATTTGCAGATTGTTCTCTAGCATCACCTGTAATTTCCCAGTCTGATGGACTGCATTTCTGTTTAATCTTTCTGGAGAATCCTCATAGATACAGTACAGTTTTTGTAAGAAAATTAAAAATATGTTCATGATAAATAGGAATCTGCTGTAGTCTTGCCATAAACTAATGATATATTCCACCAAAGGCTCTGGTCAGTATTTATTATCATAGGGTGCATTTGTTATGTTTCTGAGTCAGGCATGCAACAGAGGAGATCACAGTTTTACTACCACATACTATTTAGCATATGCTTTTTGCTTTCTTTTGGATTTGGACTTGTATCTGACCACAGTTCGCCAAACTTCTCCTTCCCAATGGTACTCAGTTTGCAAATTTATTTTGGAATTTGGCCCACAAATACACACACACACACACACACACACACACACACACACACACACACACACACACACATATTCACACAAGCACATACACACAACACAAATGCTTGCTTGCATTTTCCATCTTAAAAGCAAGAAAGATGAAGTTGCCTCCTTAGAATGCAAGGAAGATAAAACAATACATTCAAATACTTCAGTGTCTCCTCTAAAAGACAGACACAGTAACTCAAATCTGCCCACAGACAATCTGGTTCATTATCTATGCTGTCAATATTCACTATTAGGTTTTGCACATGACATGACTGTAAAAATGAGACTATGTTGTTCTTAGATAATATAAACATTGCTGTCTTACCAGACAAATCAGTTGTAAAATTAAGAGAGAAAAATGCTTTTGACTCAATTAATTTAAGACTTTGGAAGGTAGGTATTTTTTCACATATCACCTTACACTGCAGCTCATAAGAAAGCAATATGAAAAGGTGAAATATGCTTTGTTACAAATCAATATGAAGACACTAGGGATATAAAAATGGATTTTTCTGCCTGGGGCAACATAAGCCTCACACTGCTCTAAGTATTGGGTCAGACTACATGACCGATTCATTTCAGAGTTATTTGTATTACTGAGATTTACACCTAAGTGGCTGTAAACGTTAACATTATATTATACTTGCAGTAATTACATCTCAGTTGGATACTGTCGAGCTGGCATATCTGGAAGGAAAGCTGACTCAATAATTTCTCAGCCAGTGAATTTATTATTAATATTTGCATTATGCATGCACACCTTTTACAATATGAGCAGCATAACTGTGTATCATTTGAGATCATGGACCGTTACATTATTACATTTTACATTATTAAAGAATAATATATGGTTTTGCTGTAAAAGCTTGTAATATACATGACCACCTCCCCATCTGCACACTGAAGTTATATGAATAGAGCTATTCTTGCATTATGTAATAAGGAACATTCTAATTAAGATATTTGTCCATTTCAATTCTCAGGTGTTGCGCATTCAGTCATTTTTCTTTTATTATAAATGCTTTCACACTGAACATATAAAAGAAAAGAAAAGAAAAAAAACATATTATTAAACTATTTATTTTTCTGATGGTTCTACCACTTCCTTTGTAGTAGGGTAAATATGAATAGGAAGGACATTTGTGACTATTGTTTTTGGAAGCAGCTTCTCTCTTTGTTATTTGCTATGTATAAGGGAAAACAAGCCATTCAAAACAAGGATAGAATAATGAAAGGGAAGTAGAAAAAACAACCACGAAGAAGAGAAGAAGTTGATATATCATCCTTTTCTAAGATTCATTATCAGGCTAGGCATTATACAAGTACATTTTGGGAAAGTGGAACATTGAGCATCATGCCTACATCTGATAAACAATGATGTTTTATCAGTTAACGTCTGATTACTTGAAAATGTAAGCTACAGTAGCAGGAATGATATAAATAGTTATCCATAAAATATAATTGTTTGCTTGATTCATAGAGTATGTAATGACAATAACTGGGTGAACAGGCATGGCACGGTGTACAATCTTTTGTTAGACTACAGAGGACGGTGGTGTTGTGAACAGTGCGGTTTCAATTGTTTCAGATCCAGCAGTGTTACATAGCTTGAGCATGTTGGATACTAATATTATATATGATGTCATGCCATGCCACAGGAAATGCTTCTGCAGAAGGCAAATCTTTGTCACCAGACAATCCGGGACACCCAGGACAGTAACAAGGTTCAAGACCCACTCTAAATCACATCTCTGACATGCAGTTTGAGGACCTCGCTTGTAAACCTGTGTGTGGGCTTGGCTCAGCCAACTAGAAAAAAATAACTCTTTGTATTGTGCCTAGGTGGACATTAGAGCAAACTACTGGTAATGCAAATATGTGTCCCAGACATATGGATTCAGGTCACTGGGTAATGCTTCTCTCACCTCTGTATTGCATCATTTGAGTGAATGTCCCCACACAGCATGAGGAATATTGCATTATCATGTAGACATTTCACAAGCCTGCAGGTATGCAGGTAGTGTCAGGTGAAGTAGACTACACTCACATGAGCAGCAAGGCTTTACCAGGGCCTGACAGGATAAAGTTGCTCCACCAGCAAGGATCAACATAAGATCCATTAAAATGTAAACTGCTCAGTCACAAATGGTCAAAAAGCACCTCCCTGACAAAACTTTCTATCATTTTTTTTTGAGTGGGACAGCCATTACACAACACTCATGTGGTAGAGTTCAGACACACACACACACACACACACACACACACTCACAATCACACACACACACACACACACACACACACACACACACACACACACACACACACACACACACATATATATATATATATATATATATATATATATATATATATATATATATATATATATACATACATATTGGTGAGCTGCCGACAAGGTGCAAGCACTGTCTGTTCCAAGTCACAATATGAGGGGCTCCACTGTGCAAACCTGTTCTCCATTGTAGATGGTAACACAATGCAAAGTAGATCAAGGTTATGCAGCTTATTATTTTCCACAGTAACCCTTTTTAGCATGTCATCCCTGGAAAAAACTTATATTGTCAAAAAAGACCATTTTGCAGCCTAGCTAGTTTTACTCATAATCGATTTACATTGCTTATAGTATAGTGTTGTGTAGTGTAATGAGAACTGTGAGCTGTCTACTTTACTTTCAGTTGGAGCCATTCTAAGCTACAGTAGCCTCCATGACCATCTCTATGTTTGTTAAAGTTATTGTATTTGTCTCTAAAGCACAAAAGTAGACTGACTACTGAAAATGCTCCTTCCATAAGCTTGACCAAATAACTTAGCATGGTTCTCCTCTTTGTTATCAACTTTTCTGAAGTAAAAGCCATTTCAAAGGGCTTTGGCTAATTAAGTTTGCAGATGACTGTGAGATAGTGTGATGTGCTATGTCTCACAGAAACCTGGCTAAAACCAGGAACTAAGGACAATGAAGTTATCCCACCAGGGGACAACATACTCAGACTAGACCGTAAGTCTAGGAAAGGTGGGGGAGTAGTAGTACTCTTTAAAAATACACTAGATGTCACATTAGCCCCACAACAACCTCCCTTGTTCAATAATGCTGAAACTCTTGTTATCAGACTACAGCTTAACAAAATTGAATCTATATTCATTACCTGCATTTATATCCCCCCCCAGGCAATAATACAAATGCCCTAGAGGACTTTCTTCAATGGCTATCCAACATGTACCCCCATGAAACTATGGTGTTAGGAGACTTTAATATTGATTGGAACAACTGTTCCTCTGAATCTCCCACAACCCATGTAAACCTTCATGGCTATACACAACTCATATCCTCACCCACCAGAATAAATAAACCCTACAACAAAGGTAGTATCCTGGAATGGATTCTTATCAACAATCACCCAGACCTATACAACATTGGTACCCTCCCAGATGACATAAGTGACCACTTACTCACTTACATCATCAAGCATAAAGTAGATAACCACCCCCAAATTCTCTATAAATCTATTACAAATAACAAGAACTTCAACACCACTGATTTTCAGAACGAACTCAAAGCATGCACTTGGGCCATCCTAAAAGATCTTCCACTGGATGATGCTGTAGCCTATTTTAATTCTAAATTCCTTACCATTCTAGATTCCCATGCTCCTGTCTGCACCCTTAGAGCCAAAACTAAAACTGCCCCCTGGCTCTCTAAAGTAACCAAAACCAAAATCATAGCAAGAAATAAAGCATGGGACAAATGGCATACCTCAAAAGACCCACTTGACCATATTAAAGTCCGGCAGCTAAGGAATGATACTAAGAAAGCCATATTGTTAGACAAAAAAAAACTTCTATCAACACCTTCAACAAAAACATCAGAACAAATCTCAAAAGTTTTGAGCAGGAGTAAACAAACTGCTCCACCCCAGACAATCCCCCACTCCCACCCCATCAGCTTGTAACCTAAAATCTCCAGAGGAAACTGCAAATGTCTTTAACCATTTCTTCACTAAGACCATCCAATCCCTAGCTAGCCAACTGGCTCCCAGTGGCCCCAATCAAGATTCCTCCTCGACCACTACCCCACTCTCCTTTAACTTCCAGCCTGTATCTACATCAACCATCGGATCTCTAATTAACAAACTAAAATCCACTACCCTAGCAGCTGATCTCCTCCCACCAGAATATCTACAGAAAGCAGCAGATGCCACTGCATAACCTATTTCTATTATTATAAACTGAACCTTGTCCAAAGCCACCACCCCCCCCCTTTATCTGGAAGGTTTCCCACATTATTCCTCTCCATAAAGGAGGGAAATCTTTAGACCTCTCAAACTACAGACCAATAGCCATACTATCACCACTGGCCAAAATAATGGAAAAATGCTTCCATAACCAATTAATGCATTATCTCACCTAGAATAAACTACTGGCCAACTCTCTGCATGGCTTTAGGCCAAACCACAGCACCACCTCAGCCCTCCTATCCTTCTCTAACTCCATTAACCTCAACTGAAACAATAACAAACTTACCTCAGCTCTCTTCCAAGATCTTTCTAAGGCCTTTGATATGGTCAACCACCAACGACTTATCTATACCCTGAAGAAACTGTCACTAAATAACTGTGTGATTAAATGGTTCCAGTCTTATCTGTCTACCAGACAACAAGCAGCATTATGGCAGAGTACACTATCCACTCAACTACCCATCACACTAGGAGTCCCCCAAGGCTCCATACTAGGACCACTTCTCTTTTCAATCTTTATCAATGACCTGCCCACAATCACTCCCAAGGCCACCTGCATCCAATACGTGGATGACTCCACTTTAATCTGTGCATCCTCCTCCTCAACTGAGCTGATGACTCTAACCCAGAATACTTTCAATAATGTTGAACATTTTTTCGCAAACCGTCAGCTTATTTTAAACCCCAACAAAACTAAGCTGCTAATTTTTCCCCCACCTGTAAGTCCTCTTCACTATTCTTTAGCATAAGATCCAGTAATGGCACACTTATATCCCCAGATGTTCACACCAACCTCCTAGGGGTCACAGTTGACAATACCCTAAAATATGATACCCATGTCAATCAAACCATCAAAACTGTCAATAAAAAACTGGGCTCCCTCTATAGGATCAAACCTTTCCTCATTCCATTTGCAAGGACTTCTATCGTTCACTCCCACTTACTGTCTACCCTTCTCTATGCCTCCCCCCTTTTCACTAACTTGAATAAAACCACTGTTAACAAACTTGCAATCTGTTACAACCATATTGCTAGATTTGCTACAGGTACAACCTTTAGACCCACCACTGTATCAACTTAACTCAACTAGGTTGGCTTGAATGGACTAGTCTTCTCCAATACAACCAACTTATAATAGCCCACAAAGTTCTAAATCACCCACGATAGGACACCAGCACTAAACAAGATCATTAATCCCTACAGCAACCTGAGGTCACTGCACTCTGCCGACAAACTGTTGGTTCAAACAAGCAAAAGCATAAATGTGGCTGGGGACTCTCTATTTGCCAACTCTGTAGGAAAAACTTGGAACTCTCTACCTGCTGAACTTACTCTCCAGCCCTCTTTAACCTAGTTCAAAAAAAGCCTCAAACTACACTTTCAAATGCACTGGCAATGTCCCTGTTCAAAACCTGACTAACACCCACCCCCTGGTATTGGATATCTTGCCTAATTAAATCAGTCATTTGACTCTAAAATGTATATGAATTTGCTTTGTGGTATATCTAGAGCTCGTTATGGGATAAAGTCCTTATCTGTGTGAAACTCTCAGTTGCCTACCATGTTCTATAAATGTTTGTAACCTTATTGAAGACTGTAAACTATGTTAATTTGTAAATGTTACTAATGTAATGTAATCTACTAACTTGGAGCTTTTCTCCCCAGGCCTCCACTGAAAATGTACATATATCCCGTTGGACCATCCTGGTAAACAAATGCAAAATAAATAAATAAAATAAAATAGTAGCAGTCATTGAATCCCCAAATGACTTAGCCATCCTGCAATAAGGTTTGTCCCAAATAAATAACTGATGTCAAAATCATGGAATGAAACTTAATGCCAAGAACTACATTATTGGGAAATTATCTACCCTAGGGAACTACCACACTGATAGTACACCCTTAAGAGTTGATTCAGTTGTTCAAGATTTGGGAACTTATGTGGACAGTGACCTAACTTTTGACCAATATGTATCACTGAATATAATGCCACCTTTGGCATGTATCTTTCCAGGCACATGCAACAATGGAATGCCCACAGGGATGCCTTACTAAAAGGATACAAGGCCTAAACAACATGTCCTCTGTGGACCAACTCAAAGCCCTGTCACTATACTCTGTATCCTACAGACTGCTAAGAGGTGACCTGTGTCTGGCATACCAGGCATCCTTTGACCCATTACTGATGGATTTACTGCATATCAGCACCTCAAATGGCATAAAAATACTCAGTCTAGGGATCTACATCTCCTGCATGTACTCTGTCTGGATCCCGGCCTGCCTCCCCGCTGGGTGCAGTGGGGGCAGGCAGTAAACTTCCTTGGGTGGTGGCTCACAGGACTGGAGTACCATTTTCCCTTCCAGTGGCAAAGCCAGGGATGAGCAGTATGTGACACAGCACATGGAGGTGGGGAAATGATGGCCATATCAGCCACCTAGAAAGTGTCCTCTTCTGGCTGTCAGAGTTGCATTCTTGCCTGACCCTCCCAGCGCCACCTCAGGCAGGGCTTAGTGGAAAGAGAGCTCCAGTTGCAGTCTGACCTCCCCTGAGTTTTGCACAATTTATCCAATACAGAATGTTATCCTGATATTCTCCTTCCTTGTGTGTCACTTATGTGATATTCGCTGTCCAATCCTACCCATCATTAGTGTCCTCCCATTGTCTGTGTGTCTATAATCCCACTGTTACTCCTACCCCTCTGTGTATCAGCATGTCCCCTGTCAGTCTCTGTTTTAAGACTGTATACGTGCCCCTTCTTGTGAGCCTCGCTTACTGTACCTTATTAGTGTCCTCCCATTGTCTGTGTGTCTATAATCCCACTGTTACTCCTACCCGTCTGTGTATCAGCATGTCCCCTGTCAGTCTGTGTTTTAAGATTGTATACGTGCCCCTCCTTGTGAGCCTCGCTTACTGTACCTCATTAGTGACCTCCCATTGTCTGTGTGTCTATAATCCCACTGTTACTCCTACCCCTCTGTGTATCAGCATGTCCCCTGTCAGTCTGTGTTTTAAGACTGTATACATGCCCCTTCTTGTGAGCCTCGCTTACTGTACCTCATTAGTGACCTCCCATTGTCTGTGTGTCTATAATCCCACTGTTACTCCTACCCCTCTGTGTATCAGCATGTCCCCTGTCAGTCTCTGTTTTAAGATTGTATACGTGCCCCTCCTTGTGAGCCTCGCTTACTGTACCTCATTAGTGACCTCCCATTGTCTGTGTGTCTATAATCCCACTGTTACTCCTACCCCTCTGTGTATCAGCATGTCCCCTGTCAGTCTGTGTTTTAAGACTGTATACGTGCCCCTTCTTGTGAGCCTCGCTTACTGTACCTCATTAGTGACCTCCCATTGTCTGTGTGTCTATAATACCACTGTTACTCCTACCCCTCTGTGTATCAGCATGTCCCCTGTCAGTCTCTGTTTTAAGACTGTATACGTGCCCCTCCTTGTGAGCCTCGCTTACTGTACCTTTTTCTCGCTCTCCTTCACTACCATTCTTACCTTCCCTTTTTCTTTGCGTATGTTTCTCTGCTTGATCTCCCATTTCCCCCTCTGTCCTATATACCCCTTGCAATTTTCCACAAAGGTAATTGATAATTAACCTCAGGCTACATTGCACTATGAGCCTTACCTGTGGTAAACATATTGGGATTACTGTATACATGTTTCTCAATCCCACTGTACACCTTTGCATCTACAAGACAGGTTAAAAGGAGCACTTGTCCAGCAGATGAGAAGGAGTGGAGATTAGCCCTAGTCAAGAAAACATTTACAACTGTATGTTACTTTAACAAGTTCCACTAGTTTTTCCTGCTGAAATCCGAATACAGAAGTGTCAAGGATATTATGCTTTAAAGTAAATGACTGACAGATATGCATGTTATGTAGATATTATATAAATCCTTCTTTTGTTTTTTTTTTCTTTACAGTATAATCATCATGGAGAAAGCTATAGGCTATCATTGTGTGTAGAAGATTTGAGTTGAATGTTTATATTTTTCTCAAAGTTATTTTATTCTCTAAAGATCATTGAAATTTATATTTTTGCACTGAATTATTTTCTTTTATATGATCACATTGTACATGGCAACATGTGCCTGTTTTATTGTTGTTTCTTTCTTTTTTCTTTTCCCTCTCAGTAACTACTACCTGAAAACAATGGGTTTAAATCCCTTGAGGCCTAGTTAGCTAGCAGTTTGCAAATATGCTACATTTCCCTGATATGTGCATTTTAGGGGAGAGGGATGGGGTAATGGCTAAGGTCTTAACTTCTCACTTACAAGGTACAGGATTAGTGTCTGACTTCTGGTAATTGGGTAGGTTTGTTAACAGTATGTACAATGATAGGCTAGTCTGAACTTGTAAACATTTAAATTTTAGAGTCACTTTAAGAAAAATCAGTTAATAACAAATATAAAAAGCATAGCAACAGTAACTTCAACTTCCCCAATAAATAATATAAGATAGAAAAGCAAATAACAGAGCCTTAGCTAGCTCATTTTGCATCCATCACTGCTCCCTGATCTGGTTTCCCTCAACATTAGGTTGAAGAAAAAAAAAAACTCTCCAATCTGGAGCTCCTTCCTTGTTAAGGAGGAGCACCAGATACTAAAGTCCTCATACTCCACTGTACACACTCATGTTATGGCAAATACAATGCAAACAACAGAGGTCCCAGCATTGAAACCTGCAGAATCCCACATTAAAGTGTGTCACTACAAAATGACAGTAGCATTGACTGTGCACTCTGCATACATGCCAAGTTGGAGGCAAACAAGCTGCAAACAGTGGAAAACAATCCACAGTAATTCTAGTGTCAGTTTTTAGCTAGATGCCATCCTCTAAGGTGTCAAATGCTGCTGAGTGATCAGTGATGACCAGGACTGAATAAAGTATTGTTATATTAGAAACTTACCAAAACTGCCGATGTTTGAGTATATTCAGTGTGGTAGTACTGACTCTTGGGATTCAGGCCTGCAGAATCCCAGTGTTCAGCTTACTTCCATAGTACTACTTCCTTCCCCCTCTAGGAATAGGGCATTCCTTCCTACATGGACATCAAGGCATTGGTGGTATAAACGGTTGTCAGCTGGTACCATCTTTGGATTTTTCTTGATTTTGCACGTGTAATTTAGCAACTTGGTGACAGAGCACAAACCACCCGGGTATAACCTGCCCTTAGATGGGGCTTAAAACTGCCTCTACAGGCTGTTGCTTAACACTGAGAAGAAGGATGCCTAGTCAGCTGGAAGAGAGGAAAGGTGGATACCAACCCAATCCATTGGAGTCGCAGCGAAAGAAGGGATTGAGGAAAAACACTGATACTGCAAAAGTAAATATACTCAAACATCTACAATTATGGCACATTGCTAACACAACTGTATAATCTTCTTCACTATTCATTATTACAATACTAATTCTGATGAAGATTCACACACTTACAAACTAGGAGGTGGCTAGCCAATGAATGCCATAGGGGTCAGAAAGCCCTGCAGAATAGCCATGGCAAAACCTGCCCTGGCTCATGAAAGGCTCCCTATGTTGTAGTGTTTAGTGAACATATGCACCAAAGACCAAGCTGCTGACTTCAAGATAGACTGGGTACTAACCACACCGAAGATGGATATGGTAGTTGTAGCAACCAAGGTACAGTGGTCTTTCTCTGACCTGGGATTGTCTTAACATGGTGGGAGTAACAGAAACAAATGCAATGAGATTTCCATTTAGGTAAGTTTTTCTTGCTAGCCAGCATCCCATTCCCATCCTTCTCAAATGAAATAAACAGCTGCTCAAATTTTCTAGTTTCCTTTGTTCTGCATACATAAACTCTCAGTTGTCTGTGGACATCCAGTGAATGCAAGATTGTTTATCCTTTATTTTGTAGGAATGTGAAAACTCAGGGAGGTGGACAGCCTGATTTGGGGCTTGCTCTGTCACTACCTTAGGCATGTAGGACATGTTAGTTCAAAGTGTGAATCTGTCCTTATGAAAGATTAAGAAGAGATATCTGTACATGAGGACCTGTACATCTGAAGTATATATGGTAACAGTCAAAGCTACTAACAAGCAATCAACCAAGACAAGAAGTTGGTGTGGGGATGTATAAGCAACTTGTTCAAAAGGGGGGAACATGAGTTTTTTCCAAAACTAAATGAATGTCCAGTGATGGAGCAGTCTCTATTATGATGGTTTCAGATGTGTGACTCCCATTAAAGAACTTTAATTGGCAACTTGCAAAAAAAGATGGGGGTCCAGAGGCAGACATGAAGAAGTAGCAAAGATAGATACCTTTAGACAGGCATAAAATAGACCTCTTTTGTGCAGTTATGACAAGGAAATGAGAACTAGAGACACCTGTACTGAGTATGGGTCTTATTGTCTGCTACAACACCATAGGAAGAACCTTTTCTTCTTTGCTAAATATGATTTCCTTATGTTGGCTTTCCTGGCCCTCCTCAAAATGTTAAGCATGTATTCCAAAAACATGTGCCTAAAGGGGGAGAATGCGAAATCATCCATGTTGTCAGTCTTAATGTCATCAAGTTGGAATAAATTACAGAGCCTCTGTTGTTTGTCAAACAGTCCACCTGTTAAGGCAGGTGTATCATTTTTTCCTGTGCCACACTCAGCAGAAAAGAAAATCAGTATTACCTAGGCCAAAATGATGCTATCAGTAGCATCTTGGTCTGCCTTCCATTATCTTCTATAGCACCCTGGGTATCAAATGTATCAAATGTATTGGAGAATACATATAAAAATAGATCTTCACATGTTACGGAGAAGACATCAGTTGCTCAGGCTTCAGTCTTGGTGCCCTATTGCAATATTTTCTCAATTGTCTCTTTTCTGGAGATGCAGAAAATGTCTACTTCTAGCATGCCTCACTTATATAACATGGCCTAAAAATTACATCCCGGATTAGCATCCATTTATTTGGGATTTCCTTCTGTTCTGTTCTGTTTGGCTCAGCTGATTTACCACAGCTTTCTGCTGGGAAAGAATGTACAGTGCTCTAAGGGACAGGCCTGACTTCTGGGCTAGTCCCATGTCTGAAATGCCAAATGACACAAAATGTTCAACTGTGTCATCCCCCCACCCCGTTAGTTGATGTGCCATATTGCAATAGTATTGTCTGTTGGATGTGAAGTGTTCCATGTTACCAAATAGGTTTGAAGACTTTACTGGCCAGAATAACTGCCATCATTTCCTTTATGCTGAGTTTTTTCTGAACGTCCTGTTACAAGTTTCCCTGAATTTTATTTATTTATTTAATATTTATTTACCAGGAAAGTCTGACTTGGAATGAGCCAGTTTTTAGCAGAGGCCCGGGGAGAAATGCTCCTGACACATGTCTTGTAATGTGGGAGGAAACCAGAGCACCTAAAGGAAATCTACATGAATGCAGGGAGGACATGCAGACTCCACACAGAAAGCAAATCAGCCAAGAATGAAACCAGAGAACCTCTTGCTGAGACCCGACAATGTTAACCGCTGCACCACTGTGCCGTCCAGTGAATGCTCAAATCCCCCACATGGACTGCCAGGGTAAATCCAAAGAGTCCATTGTGAGAGTCTGGGAGACAAGAAATGACTTGAAATGTGGTGCCACATTGAAAGAAACTTGGTTTACCCACAATTAAAGCTTTTTCTGATACAGGTTAACAATGGGCTAGGGCAGCGCAGAGATTGGGCATGCTGGCACATTTGTTTCTCAGGTATCACTGCAATTTCATCATATTTACTCTTGCTCAGGTTACCTTCACTATAAATGAATCTGTGGCCCAGGATGCTGTTGAATATTCTGTCCAGAATCTACTTCAAATTGGAGAGCTTAATTTACAGTTTAAATACAGTTTACAATTTAATGTTTTAAAGTACAGAACCCTACACCCTCCAGGAGGAAAAATGATCTTGTCCTTTGGTAGGAATGATCTCTGTTTCTCTGCATCTAGAAGTGCCCTTAGGAACAAGACTTGTTTTGTGGATGAGAGGTAAGACTTTGGAAAATTTAAAAACAGACCCAAAGACTGGAAATAGCTGACAGCAATTTGTATATCCTCCTGTATCTTGCCCAAGAATGATATTTTTATGAAGCAGTCATCAAAGATGGATAAATGTAAATGCTATTTGTCCTGCCAGAAGCAATTACTGTAACCAGGCCCTTTGTAAAGACTCTAGTGATAGGCAGGCAGATGACAAGTCAAAAGTTAAGGTGGTGAACTGGTAATAGAGATATTCTACTTCAAACCTTAGGAACTACCTCTCTTTTTGATGTTGAGATAAGCATCCTTTAACCCCAGGGTCACCGTGTAATGCCTGTGGAAGGAGCAAAGGCAGAAAGTTCGGTAAGTTCAGCATTTTGAACTTTGGGACTCTTAGAAATGTGCTCAGTCTGAAAAGGTTTACAATGGGCCTCCAGGTTCCTGCTTTTCTTGGAGCTAGGAAACAGTGTGGAATAAAATCCTCTCTCTTTTCTTTTTCTGAAAATCTTTCTATGACTCCTTATCATAAAATCGTTTCTGATAAGGGAAGTCTAATGCAGTGATGATCTTTAGCAATTGAGGGGATGCCTAGAAACTGTGGATTTCTTTGGAAATGTAGTCTGTGATCTTGCTTCAGTCAAGAAAAACAAATGACACTGGAGCAAATACAGCATTAAAATCCACAAGTGTTTAATAAAAATAGAAGGTTAGCGCTTTCATGTTCATATACTAGGCACTTCTTCAGACAAAATACAAAAAAACACACCAGATTTACTGCTTCTGATACTACATTTACAATTATTGATCTTGCTTCATTATCGGCAGGATCGATCTGCCCTGTGTGATACCTTCCCATTGTTTCACACATAACAGCAGTGTGCTTTCTCTCCTTAAAGTTGGTTGGAAAGGAGTGGGGTGAGCAAGATGGAGAATAATGATGGGTTGTGGTGGGAAATTGGAAGAGGGTAGAGAGGTGAGCTTTGCTGAACCAAATATGCTCCTTCTAACTATCATGGCCCTGAGGGCCCCAGGGTTTTCCACTCCAGTCAGATTGCCATTTGTTTTCTTGTAATGGCCATTCTTTGCCTTTTCTCATTTGATTATTCTCCTGCATAAGTTAGAAGGGCCAGGCCTTGCTAAAGTACTTTCTGACATAACTTGGAGCTGGGAAATTAAAAAGACCATTGACCAGTTGCATGGTTTCCCAATTTTCCTGCAGTTTCTTAAAAGCCTTCCCTGTTGGGGTCCAAGGAGAAGCTCCTTATCTAATCAGGCATAAAGGAGTGCCATTATTCACATTCTCAGACAGGGGCCGTGGGCCAGGCAGGCATATCTCCTAACCACAGACAGACAGCAGCCATGGCCCCAGACAGGCATGTCTCCTAACAACAGACAGACAGCGGCCATCACCCCAGACAGACATATCTCCTAACCACAGACAGACAGTATCTGTGGCCCCAGACAGACAAATCTCATAACCACAGACAGACAGCGGCTGTGGCCCCAGACAGACATATCTCCTAACCACAGGCAGACAGCGGCTGTGGCTTCAGACAGACATATCTCCTAACCACAGGTCCACTATATGAAGCACACATTTCACATGGGAAACATGGGCATTGAGTTTGCTTAAGTAATGTGCCTCCCTTTCATGGCACTTGTCTTTTATCCCCTCTGCCTTCTGTCTTGGTTGGCTAAGGTGGGACCCTTGAAATTTTGGCACATGAGCCTGGAAACTCATTGCTGCCTAATTACACCTTCAGACATTTATGTACTTACCTCCTGCTGATGCCTGTAGGTGTCAAATATTGCTTTGTTTATATTTACATTAATAATTCCAAAATCATTTTCCATACAAGGTATTAGGAGATTTCACCTTAAAGCTTACTCCATGACAAATACACCTGTATTAATATTTGACCTCTGTCTAGTGCAGCAAAGAGATATTGAATACTATTTGTATAGTATTTAATTGTACTTATAATAATTGTCCTATTTCTGTAAACATCTCAATAATCAAGTGACTCGGACATAATTGCTTAACCTCACCTAAAAGCTCACAGCTGTCTGATGAAAATTTTGCTGGCAATATGTGTATTGACTGAATTGTTACTGACATACTGTAAGCTGTTTATACATCATCACAAAAATTCATATTAACTGTGTTTATTGTTGATTAAAAATCTTATTTAAGATCCAGAATTAAATGAAGGCAACTGCTGTAAAGATTACTCTGTGATGAATAGTTTGCCATCTACACCTTTACTAGTAATACTTATAGTTCCAGAGATATGAACATTTGAACTGTGACGTGATAACTTCATTTTTAAAAGGCTCAGACCACACCCACTTGGAGTTAAAGTACAAATTCAAAAGAGCTCTGTTGGAAGGAATGAGTTAAGGGCCCTAAAGGACAGAGTAGCATTGATATAAATCTTCATTCAAAAATGAACAAATATTCTGCTTTTCCAGTCAGTGGGACTGCGGTTGTTGGATGCAGCCACACTATATCCCATGCTGGAGTCCATGGACATCATTGCCAGATATATATACTTATATAGATATAAGTTTTATATCACTGCCAGTAATAATAGGATTTTCACAGATTTCTAAACAAAGCTATTAGGCATCTTAATCGACAACAGACTAAAATTTGACATACACATTTATAACACAATCAAAAATGTTCACAAAAAAATGGGAACAATGTATAGAAACAAAAAATTCTTAACAGACGTTACAAGAATAGCCATAACTAGAACCCACCTTCTCTCCTCACTCTTATATGCATCCCCCCATACTTACCAACCACAAAAAGTCAGAAATAAGTAAATTAGAATCATGTTATAATAAGAATGCCAAATTTGCAACAGATTCCACACATTCAACCCATCACTGTTAATGCCTAAAAAGTCTTTCTTGGTTGGAACTACCTCATATTATGAACTATAACCAGTCAATAATGGCTCACAAAATAATACACAATCCTGACAACGTACGTTCCCTAAAAAATCTTCTACAAGCCTACTCTAACATTCATACTCTTAGATCATCTAACAAAGACTTAGTATCCAATACATCAGGCAACTATCTTTACTCTAACTTTGTGGCTAAAAATTGGAATACCTTTCCACATAGTATTAAATCCATAAGCAATCTTAATCATTTCAAAATATCTCTTAAAAGACATTTATTTGAATCTTGGCTTTGCACAGGTTAATTATTAACTTAGCACTACTTATACAATTTGGCTGTACATACTAACTCTGTTAATACATCCCTTCTAACAACACTACTTCTCTATAAGTAGTTACATTCCTAGCTGCAACTTTCACCATGGAAGTATTACCAACTATGCACTACTTTGCCTAAGTGACTGTCCCCGCTTAATTTCCTAACTAATGTTATGTTCCTCCACATATATAAACTCAACCATATATTTGTCTATATTCAAGTGTTTAAAGTCTTCTTCTATTTGATACTATGTATATATTTTTGTTTTTACATTTTTATTCTGTAAATGTGTTAACACATTTTTTGTCAAATTTGTTTATAATTTCTATTACTTGTTGTGATAATTTGTATGTAAGCTTAGACTGGAGCTTTTCTCCCCAGGCCTCCTCTGAAAATGGGCACTGCCCCAGTCGGACCATCCCGGTAAACAAATATAAAATAAATAAATAAATAAAATATACATACAAGTTGCAAAGTGCAAGTCAGTGCAAGAAATATTGAAATATACTCTGAAAGAAACAAGTATTAACAATATGTAAACAATACTGCAGAATCCTCAGAGGCTTGGGAAAAAGAATACCACAACCTAATAAGCTGAGTTAACGATTTATGAACTTCATGCCCTGTGAGGGGGAAAACTGTTCTTATATCTGTTTTTTTGTGCATATTAATCCATAATGCCTGGCAGATGGTAATAGTTCAAAAAGATGGTGGCCTGGATGTGGAGGGTCAATGATGATTTTCCCTGCCCTTTCCATGACACTGGAATAGTACAGGTCCTGTAAGGAGGGCAGACTAGCACTAATGATATTTTGGAAGACCTGACTATTCAATGTAACCTATTTTTGTCATGATTAGACAGAGATCCAAACCACACTGTTATGGATGAGCTGAGAACAGACTCAATGACTGCTAGGTAGAACTGAATCAACAGCTCCTGTGGGAAGATGAACCTCCTCAGCTTTTGCAGAAAGTATATTCGCTGTTGTGCCTTTTTTATGATGGACCCTACATTGGTCTTTCACTTCAAGTCCAAGGAGATTATAGATCCAAAAAAATTGAAGGATTCCACAACTGACACAGCAGTATTAAATATAAAGAGGTGGGATAATATTATAGTAGCACTCCTAAAATCCATTGTCATCTCCACAGTTTTAAGAGTGTTCAGCTCCAGATTATTCTGACTACCAAAGGGCCAGCTGCTCAATCTCCAGTCTGTATACAGACTCATCACCATTCCTGATGAGCCCAATAATGGTTGCATCATCTGTGTATTTAATAAGTTTGACAGAGGGTCCTTAGAGGTGCAGTCATTAGTGTAGAGGGATTAATTCCTCTATTACCATAGTGGGAAAGCAGCAGTGCTTTGAGAGGCCTTCAAAATTTAGAAAATGGATATTGCAAGAACTTCTATACAAGACTGTCCAAGTTTGTAAGAGCTACCCAAATTACTACACGTCCATGTGGGCACAGAAGTGGCTGTCCCACATAATGAGGTCAGTCATGACCTTAAAAAAGTGAGCAGTGACTTCACATTCTGAGACCAGAAATGTCTTCCAAATGATAAGTTAGTTAAGACTGGATAAACTAGACACAGTATAGAAGAGCTCAGCAGAGATTACCCTAAATTACAGCATTGCCTTCTTATAGATAATCTTCGATTTATAAAAAAAAATGTTTCCAATTCAAACCTATCCTAGAGTGGACAAATTGTTCTTCACTGGCATCCTACCCTCTTCCCCTTTTTCTTCTGAGATGTTGAAGTTCACAACTGAACCACAGTCTTCATGACCTATTACACATGAGATGCATCTGACATGAAGAGAAGTGATACAGACCCCTCACCAACAGCCTTGTTATTGGCTTATAGGCAACAAGAAGTTAGTTAATGCTATTCATACTGGGCTTTGGGATTAGCTGGCTTAGTAGAGGAAGATGTTCACTAGATATTACATCCCTTAAATCCCTGTACAAAAACAACTCAAAACCATCAGGTGATTGTATGGTGAGGGCTCTAGAATAAGGTACAATAGAAGTTATTCAGACAAAGAGTCAAGGCCTACCACCAATTCAAAGGTGGCTACAATTTCCTGGAAACTCATCTCCAGTGACTTTCTCTCTCTTTTTTTCTTTTTAGTCACACAGAGAGCAATCTGAACAAAATCAAACCCTGCATAAACCATGACTGGGTGTGGGTATCACAAGAGTTACCTACAGTTGTCATGGTTTGATCATGAGGATGAAGCCAAAGTGATTATACAAAGAACTCTGTGTAAATCATATGATACACACACCCAGAAGTGAATTATCACTATTATACAATGACATTAATTAAGAAAGAAATTGCTTAACTTTCATGAGTAATGTCACTGTATGATGATGTTTTAATGTTCTTCCACTTTCTCTGCTCCATACTGATATACCATGCATGTATATGGCACCTGCATCTGTACACTTACATTGTACATCAGTACAGTGCAAGAAAGGTGATGAAGAAGAAAATATCTCTGTAGTGGTTTCCTTCTCTTTCTCACTTTTTTGCTTAAACCTTGATAATTTACATCTCACCTCATATCCTCAAGAGTTCTGGGCAAAGCCAAAAATAATGGGGGAACAAAGGGTAATATTAGAGTTAATTTTTAAATATTACTGTGAGCCACTTAAAATGTTAATACAACAACAGGGTTTGGCATCAATGTTCACTGACTGAACAATCAGAAGTATGAAACTCTAATGCCTGGCATTATTGACTGTCAGAAATCCTCAATGATTTTTCAGGAGATCATAAATTTTATGAAGGACAGGTCAAAAATAAGAGGAAAATCAAGGGCATTTTGCAAAACCCTGGTCAGTTGAGAAGTATGGCTATTGGCAGTAATAACCATACTACTCAGCTTTCCAGCGTTATACAGAACAGCTCTGATTTTTCTCATATTTTCCCCAGTCTCTCATAAAATATATTAAAAGAGACAGTGAAATCCATGAAGCACTGATCTGGTATCCCAACTTGGAGTCTCAACAGTCTTCAGGACAAAGTAAAAGACTAGGACTAAAGATATCCATTCAGAATTTCAAATCCTGGTCACAGCTAAGTTAGTAATACTTAGGAGAAATAAATAAAAGTCCTGTTTACAGATGGAAATACAGTGCAAATAAGGGTTTAAGCAGATCTTTATTCAATGATAGACGAGCATTATTCTCAGGCAATTGTTGAATAAATATCTGCTTAAAACCTTTAACTGGAGTGTTTTCTTTCCTCTGGAAATGGATTTTATTTATTCTTGATAAACTTTCTTAAGTTACCTACAGCCAGAATCTGACATTCTGAACAAGTTGCCTTATTCCTAATCTCATAAAATATCTTAAGGACAATGTTACTGCACATATCCCAATAGGAGATCCAGCCCCTCAACAATACTTCAGCAGCCAATCTTCTTTCTTTTGCTTTAGGCTCAATTTACAATGGCCACACTGACTGGAGTGTTCAATCAATGTGCACATTTCCAAATACTAATGAATCTTCAGGAATACATTTATATGAGCCACTCACTCATCATCAACACAGATGTTAAGTTCTCTACAAGCAAAGAGTTCAAGAAGTCCAGCAATTAGCTGAAACTCTGATAGGAAAAACGTCTCACTACTGAGAAGATGTCAAATAAAAAGAAACATATAGTTTGTCTCTGCATCTTGGGTATATTCAGTAGTATTAACAGTCTAGTTGGAAATCTGTGTAGTTTCAAAACTGGATATAATACAGCAAGGAACCCTCTCCATCAGAGACTTGGCCTTGCCTTGAGAATGGCTGGTACATGGTATGACCCACAGATGACATCCAGCCAGATCTCTTTTACAAAAATGAAATCTGCATGCCATAAATTAGAAATAATGCCTAGTGAATTGAAGAAAGACCTCTTGTTTGAATATAATACCTATAAAGTAGTAGAGGAGTAGATATTCCACTAATCATCACTATATAGGAGAAATACTTCCTGAATATCTCCTTAAAACAGACACAGATGCTGTACTAGGGATATATAGTCCTATGGTGTCTCTGTGTCACCCTAATAGTAATCCACTCCCCAAGTCCAGGATGATCTATCTTGTCTAAAGGTGACCTCTGTCATTCTACCCTATAGAAAATCAGGACATCCTCATAGAAAAAAAGCTCTATGAAGGCAGTGGAGGAGCAAAATAGGGTAGATAGCATTATCATATGTTAGGATCATAAAAAATGATTACAACAAATATATGGTGAGATACTAACCAATAATACAAGTTACAACAGAAGCTTTGAAGAAAGAGATGATTAAGGTAGATGAGTCAGATGTTGAAGTACTAGCAAACTGTAAATATCACAGTTCTAGAGTTCTGCAAGTCAGCCCAAGATGACAATGACAATATATATATATATATGTGTGTGTGTGTGTGTGTGTGTGTGTGTGTGTGTGTGTGTGTGTGTGTGTGTGTGTGTGTGTGTGTGTGTGTGTGTGTGTGTGAAATATGACAAAATATGTTTATAAAAGGATGGCAGCAGTGATGTGACAGTTATAACAGGGCAACAGCAGTAAAGAAAAATTTATGGTTGGATACTTAGCATACTGACCATATTGTGAACTTGTCTAAATCATAGCTAGCCAAAAAAGTAGTCTCAGAACATCCTCATACTCACATTAATGTTGTGGAAATCAGGGGAAAAAGTGGCAATCTTATCTATGAACTCACTTCCACTCAATAATCCACAAGATAGTGAATGCTGAATACAGAGACCCTATGCTACATATGTGACAGCTGTTCAGAAGATGACCCCAAAGCTAGAGACAGATAATAAAATGCATTCAATTGGTTCTAATAGGTTCCACAGTTCTTCTACCTCATTTTAAAAGCATACTGATTTACCTTAGCGTTGTCGCCTCACAGCAAGACATTGTCCCGTTCTATTCTCAGCTAGAGCGTCTTCTGTGGAGACATGCGTGAATGGCCGTACCTTTGTTGAAGGTTGTGCGTTAGGGCCGGCAACTCGGCACGTAAAAATCAACTGCCAATCATTAGCGGACCAGTTCCGCTGTGGCGACCCCTAACCAGGAAAAGCCGAAAGACACAACAACAACAACAACTGATTTATCTTATAATCACTCATAGAATCTTATATTGTTAGAATAAAACAGTGAGGCCCTGATCTATCAGCATTTTTCAATAGCAAAACAAATATTTCTAATTCATGAAATTCTACCTGGTTGACATTTTCTTTTTTCTTTTTTTTCAAGGATCTTCACCCCTAACCTCTTTCTCTAGATGTACTAACTCCAATAACACACTACCACAGAATAAATAGAAAAATAGCTTTTTAAAAGAAAATTAGTTTTTCTTTTACTTCACGGTGCTACAACCTCACAGTCGGTATATTTGTAAACTAACCACAACATCAAGAGAAGAATAAGACACAACCCCCTTTATTATTATTCCTGATACTTTCTCACTACCCTTTCAAACTTCCAGCATCAGTAGATCTTGATAATTTACTTTAACTTGCCAGTGTTTTGACTATCATACGACCCAATATGCGGACATCAAAATTCTGGACAAAGGGTTTTGAAATGTAGATAAAGCTGGCAAAAAAATGTCAACAGTGAAATTTGCATGACGATGTGTGTGTGTGTGTGTGTGTGCATGTGTGTGTGTGTGTGCGTGCATACGTGCGTGCGTGCGTGTGTGTGTGTGTGTGTCTATATATATATATATATATATATATATATATATATATATATATATATATATATATATATATATATAAACATAACTGTATTTTTAACAGCAATTTAGATACCACCATGGAATAACATACTCCTGAAAACATCCTGTATTGGATATACCAACAAATTAATCATGAAACATTAATACTTGGAGACTTAACTAGACTGGCAACTCATATATTCCACTACCCCCACTGAATCCATAAACTTGTACAACTTCAGACAATAAATAACCATGCCTACTAGAATCAATAAAACTTCAGGGAGACACTCAACATTAGACTGGATTCTTACAAACAAACCAGACAAACTGACAAAAGTAGACTACCTCTCAGATAACGTAAGTGACCACATGCCTACATATGCCATTGGAACTCACCCTAACCTAGATAAACATATTATCTATAATCAAATATGAGATACAATCAATTTCAGCAAATATATTTTCAATGAAACACTAAAACAATATAACTGTAATGTACTTAGAATAATACTGCTGTAGAACACTTTAATAACATATTCTTACAGGCCTTAAATAATCTAGCACTGATAGGTAATACAAGAGTAAAGTCCAACCCCATACCATGGCTGACAAAAGAAATAAAAAAAAATCATGACAAAAAAAGATAAAGCCTGGAAAAATGGGTATAAAATAGAACTCAAAATGCCTTCCAGCAATTTAGACAACTTAGAAACCTTGCAAAACTCCATGTCAAACAGGATAAGCAAAGATACTATACCAACCTACAAGACAAACATAAAAGCAACCCAAAATATTTTTGGTCATCACTAAATAAACTACTCCACCCTGGTAAGACCACCAATCCCTCTCCAAAAACAGACAGTACGATAGACTCTGTCCTCACACAGTTTCACTCCTGCTTTATACATTCAATATTATCTCTCTTAGACACTAATACATCTGCCTTCCTCTCTCTACCCCTGTCCAATCAAAACCACCCACAGTTCTTTAATTTTAGTCCAATACCTACCTTGCTCATAAGGAAGTTACTTCTTAAACTAAAAACTACCTTCATAGCTGTAGACCAACTACCATCAGACTACCTAAAAATGGCCATAGAAGTCATAGCCTTGTAATAGGTCCATAACAGAAAAATACATCCCAGCACTGTGGAAAAAAATCTACATCACACCACTGCACAAAGGCAGCACATCTACAGAGTTTAATAACTACAGACACTACAGACCAATAGTGATTCTCCCCTCTTTCAAAATATTAGAGAAATGCACACATGTGCAGCTGATGCAATACCTAACTTCAAATAACCTGCTCTCAGAAACACAGCATGGCTTTAGGCCCCAGCACAGCACAAGTACTGCTCTACTACATTTTACCAGTATAATAAACCAACATAGAAACCACGGTCTGCTTGTGTCCACCATGTTCTTAGACTTGTCAAAGGCATTTGATACTGTCTTGCACCAGCAACTGTTTGTTCATCTCTTTTCAATAGGACTTTCACAAAACTCCTTGTTATGGGTTCTTAGTTACCTATCTGGAAGGCAACAAGTTGTTAAATTGCAACAAACCTACTCATCCTTTCAACCAGTTACTACAGGTGTCCCTCAGGGCTCTATCCTGAGTCCTCTCCTATTTAATATATTTATTAATAACCTCCAAACCTCCACTCATCATGCTAGTTTAGTTCAGTATGCAGACGACTCAGCATTAATATATGTGGCCTCAACAATAAATAAGCTCCAAGACATTACCCAAAAACTTTCTTCTCTGTAGAAACCTGGCTCAAACTATTAAGCCTAGTCAACCCAAAGAAAACTAAGTTAATGCTTTTTACCTCAAAAAGTTGCCAAAATCAAAAGCATGTTTTACCATAAAGTCAGCAAATAATACTGTCATTGAAACTGTAACTCACAGAAAACTTTTAAGCATTATAATGGATGACAGTCTCAAATATAACCAACATATACTGCACAACATTAAATCTACTCATCATAAACTAGGCTCCCTTTATAGAATCAATAGATTCCTTACAGATACTGCAAGAAAAACTCTAGTCACTACCTTTTTATTGCTGACTTTCTTATACGCCACTCCTATCCTAACAAACTTAAATGATACTAAAAGAAACTCATCACTTGCTACAATAACTTAGCTAAATTTGCCTCCAATCTCCCTCATAGGACCAACCATTATCATAGCTTAAAACAGTTAAACTGGCTTGAACTACACAACTACCTAACATATTCACAACTAACTACAGCACACAAACTCATTCATCATCCAGAAGAATGCCCTGCACTGTATAATGTATTACTGACCAACTGTCCAGCAAGGGGCCTCCACTTTAGCAGCAAATTTGTATTACTTACAAATAAGTCAAATAATGTTGCAGGAGACTCACTCTACTCCCAGTACATTTCTAAACTCTGGAATAGTATCTCCTACAAATAAAACTCTCTGACAAACTCAATTGTTTTAAACCAATGCTTAAACAATACCTTAACTAATCCTGGTCCTGCACATGCTCATCTCTAGGCTGAGACCTTGTGTTCGCCGTACGATACTCTCCAAATACTCTTCTTAAACAGAATACACTCAACATCTCACTGAAATGACAAAACAATTTTTATACATAACTGCTGTCTGTACAATCCACTAAGTTGCATGTGGGCTTTCTCTTTAGTAACTTCCACCTCTGTAAAATCTTAGAATGTATAAATGTAACTACTGTTTGTGTATAAATGTAAATAGAAATGTAACTACTCTGTGTTTAACTGGAACATAAACTATAGTGCAACATAAGCAAATGGAGCTTTTCTTCCTGGGCCTCCACTGAAAATGGGTATAACCCAGTCAGACTTTCCCAGTAAACAAAGACAAATAAATAAATAAAGCCTAGCTTATTACACTTCCAGTAGGATTGTGGGATACTACTCAGAAATACAAGATTAAAAAGTTACAAAACAAAAGTGGTGAAATTATGCAAAATATAAGTGGAATATGATTGCAGATATGAGCCCTGTTTATACACTCTTGCAAAATTGACAGCATAGCTAAACCAGTATTGGCATTCTTATAACCTACAAGTTTAGGTACCATAAAAAGAACCTGAAGATCTGAAAACACTGATTTGCAAGGCAACAGTGGTACTTGTAATTAATGTGAGCCACAATATATTTATAGGATCATGGGATGATAGGATGTCACTAGGCTACTGGCCCTGAGGCCCTTACAAGCCTAGCCAAGAATTTAGCCCATGTTCCAATAAGTCAGCACCCCATGTCACTGTCCAGCAGGGACATAGGTGTTATTCCAGGGGTGTATTTTCTGTTCCCCATCCAGTTATCCAGGTTGTACTTAAAAAGGTTTAATGAGGTACTCTGCTTTATGTTTAAATGGAGTCTATTCCACAAAAGGGGAAGTCTCTGGGACACAAATCTGTCCCGCCATCAAGTCGTATTGATGTCACAGACCAGGTTGAGGTCTCATGTGTGGGTTACTTGAGTGGAGCTTGACCTGCGGATATGCAGCAGTCCCATCAGGGGGGGTTTGAGATTGCTTTGTGTGCCAGACAGAGGTCACATCTGAGGAGTCTGTAGGAGGCTGAGTAGAGGGACAGGACTTTTAGCCTGTCTGTGCAGGGTAGATGTTAGAGGCCCTGGATTCTCTGGGTGGGGAATCTCTGTGGTCTCTCCAGCTGCTGCATGTGCTTTGCAAGGTACATGCCGAAAGGGGCATTGTATTCAATAATAGGTCTTATACAGGGATGTTATGACCATCTTATCCGTGGATGAGACACCCTTACTAATGAGGTGGACTATGTAGAAATCTTTCTGTACAACGGAGGCAATATGGTGGTCAAAAGTCAGTTTGCTATCAACCTGGGTTCCCAAGTCCCTCACGACTGATTGTGTGCTTAGTGCCTTATTATCAATGTGACAATTTGTGGGGACATCATTCTCCCCAAAAGGGATGATGATGCATTTTTTGACATTCAGTTTGAGGTCATGTTTCTGGTACCAGTCATTTGTTTGGGTGAGACCCTCTTGGAGGATGCCCACATCACTACTGGAATTGATGACAGCACCCAGCTTGCAGTCATCTGCAAACTTGGTCAGCCATAGCCCACTAGTTTTGGCCTGCACCTCTGAGAACTATATCCCAAACAGCAAAGGCCCCAAGACTGATCCTTGAGGTACACTGCTTTTTACAGGTCTATTACTTGAGGTGGCTTCCCCTATTTTGACTAGCTGTGTTTTATCAGTAAGCCTGTTTGCTACTCATCTGGTAACATATGGATTGATGCCTACTTGAGAGACTTTATCTATTATCTCTGAGTGAAAAATATTATTGAAGGCCTTGGCCACGCCAAGGTAGGCAGTATGCACCATCCTCCCCTCATCTATGGCCTTGGTTTCTGCCTCAAAGAAGTCGACCAAATTTAACAGGCATGACCTCCCCTTGACAAAACCTAACTGTGTCGGATCAAGTGTCTAGAGGTTGCCAATGTCCCTATTAATGAGATCCATGATAATCCGCTCCATGGCCTTGCAGATCAAGCTAGCTAGGCTGAAGGGTATATAATTTCCTGGATTGGTGGATGCTCCACCTTTGTGCAAAGGGATGACATTAAATTCCTGGGTAGGAAACACTTACAGCTCATTCGGATTTAACCACAGACAATATTAAATTTTTATCATATTATTCTAACAAAACCCTGTACCCTGACAAGTAATTTTCACATAAAGTATTACACAGGATATTTAAAGGTATATATTATTATTATTATTCTGGTCTATTGGCAGTATTACTGGTATGTAGTTCATTAGCAAATTATAGCATGTGTACAAGATTTATAATGACTTGAAACTAATTTTTCTGCAATTTATGAGACATAAAAAGAAAAAAATAAAACAGAAAACAGCCCCCAAACCAGAATACCATTAAAGACCAAACAACTATCATTGGGATGGCAGTCAATCAACAACACATTAACAGATAATGGAAGCACCACTACATCATTAAAGTAAGACATTCCTTTCAGTGGACAAACTTAAAAAAACTTGATATACCTTACATGTCAAAACTGCTGTACACTCTCTGACAGAACACCAGAACCACACATTTCAGGTCTCATGTCCTCTAAATAAGTTCATTTCATAACTCCATGCCTAATAGCTTGCAACTGCCTAGGACCAATCACCTGAAAAAGAATTCAGCACATTTGACTTGATTAGGGGTTGGGAGGGTGGCCTAATGGTTAAGGTGTTTGCCTCACAAACACAAGGTGCAGGGTTTGAGTCTCACAAGGGATAAATGGCTAGGCTTAAAATGGCTCGCAAGGGCAGTTAGCTTAGTACTAACCTATGATCCTATGATCTAATAAAGAAGCATATTTTCAATTAACATTTCTCAGTTCTACCAAGTATTTCATTCGGTCATTAGTATTGCAGGTAACTGTTAGGTGAGTTAAGTTTGCAGACATGCACTGGAGGCATAAATGTAATGACCTGACACATTTGTTTTTGCCTTTATATACTGAGGAAAATTAATTTTAACACTGTGGGATTCAAAATTAGGCATAAGAGACAAAAACATTTTTCCATACTGCTGATTTTTCATCTTTGCCACAGAAGAAGTACTGCTCAGACATAGTCAGGAATCATGCATAAATACAGGTGACAGTTTGAGCTGTTACACATGTATGTGTGTGACCTGTCAAGGTTATTGGACATAGAGCCAGCATACCAGTCCAGATAGCAGAATTAAACTTATAGAAATTTAGTAGACAGTATACCCTCAGTCCTGCATCTGAAAACACAGTAATGGTGTCTCATCCCTCATACATATAATTCATATCAGCTCCACTATCCAAAGTGTTATAAGTGAGAGTGAATATAATGAGAAATAAAACATCAGTAAATGTCTATGGAATATCTGTATTACAATGAGGACCATGTGTATGGTAGTCCTACACTTACACCTGTTGCCACAAGAATGTAGAAATAGCACTTGTCTATTTTGCAGTTCATTGCTATAAACTGCACTGTCATAACAGTAAAAATAGGTTGTACACCCTGTATTAGAACCCAGGACCACCTGTACTTCAACCCTACACTTACATCTGCTGCCACAGGACTAGTTACATGACATTTTCTAATTTCTTAATAATTTTTAAGGTCTTTGCATTAACCATCATGCAATGCTGCTTACTGGTTTGCACACTGACCAACAGAATTAAGTGAGTTTATCCAATTTCAAGTATTGGCTGTTTGAGTCCTGTCTGCAGGTGTTTGATGACTGCAGCTGCTGGGGAACCTTGCTAACTGCCATGCAATGCCATTAAGCATAGTTGCATGATGGAACACAGAAACTGCAACAATGTATTGTTTTTGACCTTTGCTCTTTTACAGACAACCTGTCTGCAGGTTCTCTGTCTGCTTCCTTGGTGGGCCACTAGTCCAGTTTGTGCACTGCCGCAATTCATGCAAACGAGATAAGCGCAGCCAAACCTAACATTCATTTTCCCCATTTACCATGCTTGAGCTAAACAGAGCATCCCACAAACACTGCCCCCCAAATAAAAGAAAAAAAAGGAAAAAGTAGTTGAAATGAGAAAAAGCAATCTATGACATCCACTCTACAAAATATTAGTACACGTCAGATTTTTCTACATAGGTCTAGATTTGAACGCTCACTCCAATGAACCTTTAGAACAGTAAAAGTGTCTTATCCCTCTTTGCCATACAAACACCTTTGCAGCAAGGAATTGAAATCATTCTGCATATAACCAACTGCAACATCACCGACTGTAATATGAAATCATACAAGTGTTATTTGCACATGTATCATTTTTGGGTATAGTGCACTATGTGATCACACAACCAGTTATGAGTATTGCTTGTAAATATATAGGTCTGTCTTACCTCTCTGGGATTGTTGCTCATTCTTCTCTTATCTGCCAGTTATCTGAGACATGCAGTCTGTAAGCCATTCTCTATCATTGTCCTTAAAATGTGTCAGGATATTAAATTGCAATGATATAATATGCAGTTGTCAAAAAATGAAGGGCAGGTTGGATGTTAATGAACAGAACCTGTGAATTGTGTGCACTTACTTACATTTCTAACCTTGACAATATTACATCTAACATTTTATAAGTCTAACCTGCCACACCCACTGGATGTAGGGCAGTTTGCATTGCTGTTGTGTTTTTCTTCTCCCTACCACCAATCATTCAGAGTTGCAACTCATTAAAAACAAACACTGAGGGAATGCTTGCACTATGTTTACATCAGCTACACAGAGCCAAGTATTTGGGATTCAGCAATTCTAATGAGTTCACACATCATTTGCATCTTCACTGTGCTGACATCCCTGAATCTACACCTTAAAAAAGGCAACCGTGTAGCTAGGGAAACTGAAGGTGAAAAGACCTGTTTATGTGGAGAACACAGAAAAGAAGCTATTACTCTGGGATATATCTGCACAGTGGTTTGCTGAACCTGAGAAGGTATGCTTGCATTTTGTCAGCTATATACTGCACATGCTGAAATGTAATTAAGAAAAATGTGTTAAATAGTTTTGGATATATATATATATATATATATATATATATATATATATATATATATTGATTAGCAAAGGCTTTTATACTTTTATCTATATGCATTAGTTAGACGTGTACTGATGGCATGGGCATGTTTATCAGGCCATTTCACATGTATACGTGACTGGCAATACCTTAACCCGGAATGTTCTGTGCTAAATCTGTAAACATGTTTCAGGGACAGTTCATTTGATAGCACCTTTAGCATTTCAAAGATGGCTTGTTAGCAAAATGTGTTATTTGTCTGTTTTTTGGGGGGTGGGGGAGCAAAGCTGTTTTTCTGTTATGACACAAACAAGGACATGTTGCTATTGTTACTCTCCTTTTTTGCATCCAGATTGTTGTTCATATTTCACATCTCTAGATTGTTTTATGTTTCTCCAGTGGGCAGTACTGAAATGCTAACTTTTTTGTTTTATCTGGGAACAGTTATTATGTAGTTATGTGATACTTATGTGTATATACTTCTGTTGTCTTTTCACTTATCAAATTTGTGGTTTTCTGTCACACAATATAATGTGCACTCACACATGCAGCACCTCACATACACTCATGCACACAACTCTTAACCCTACCTTAACACTAAATTCCCTAGCATGTACCTCTACTGCAAGGGATGATCACGGCCACAAAGCAGCCAGGAGCAGCTGAGCTAATCTACTCAGATGAGCAGTTCTGTGAATTACTCAGTTGTATAGAAGCCTTGCAACAGGCAGTTCTTGAGAGACAAATGGCTAATTAGTATATGCCTGTCCTCTAGACTGCCTCATTAGCATGTAGTGTAGGCATGGTGAAAGCCCACAGTAGTGCTGTTTGTCTTCATGCAAAAGCACTGTGGTAGGGGCTGTCTTTCAATTACAAAAGGTTGCAGTAAACTTTATGAATGTATCCCAGTGTCACACTGCAGCACCGTATTATTTGATTCCGTGTTTTATCATGACAGTTAACGTCTTAAAAATATACTCAATCAGTGTGCACAACTTACCTGGCTCACGGCCTTGTGCCCAGTTATTATTTGAGGCTTTACTGAGTCTAATTTAATTAAACTTTCATAGTAAGCATAAGGCAAGATAAGCCATAGAGCATCATGTACTTTTAACCTCCAAAGTACTGAAGCATTAGTAATTGTGCTTATTTATAAATGCTTTGAAAAAGTTGTCAGATACTGAAAGTTTTTTTTTTCAAGGAATGATAATTTGCTGAACAAAATCTGAACTCTAACACTGTGTATTGCTTTTCCTCTTAAAACGAAGCAAGGTAAGACAATTCATTTTAAACCACTACATCTCAAATTGTGCCAGAAACCTGTGAATGGTATCCCCAAGCATTCCTTAAGAAAAAGGTCTTCAAAACAGATTTATATGTCAGAATCAGTGCTCCTGAGATTTAATGAAAACAGGTGCAGAGCCTTTAATGTCTAAATACTATGAGGGTCACTGACTCCAGCTATAAATTTTGTAAAACATTTCTGAATGTGTTTAATTCGGTATTATAATACCTGTTGGCAGATGACGCCACAGATATGTCATTTGCAGGTAAAAAAGAAATACAAATAAGACAGTTTATGCGTTGGCTTAATTTAGAAGAATATTCTGAGTTTCTTCCCCAAATGTCTGCAATTCAGAAGTTCCTAAGAGTTAGTCTATCCCAATTTTAATTTATTGACTTTCATCCTGAGAGTTGGGGGAAGAGTGACTGGAAATAAATAAAGGGAAAAAACAGGTATTTTCTGAATAATAGTTCAGTATCAAATGGTAGTTAGCCTCAGGTTAAATCTGTGGCATTTTGGTGCACTGATTAAGATTACCAGCTCATGTGAGCAAAGCATTGCTAAGTAAAACATTATTTGAACTTTAGATACAGAGAATACGAGAAAATGTAAATTCAGAGTATACATTTTTTTCAAAGCTGGCAAGCCTTAAACCAGATGGCAGTCTGCCCAGATTTTTTGTTTCCTCTATGCTACAGAAATAAGTGAATTAAACTTCTACAGCATACAAAGAAAATCAGTCTGAGTGAATAATGATTCCACATGTAATACATGTCTTTACAGTTATGCTTCCAGTGCCAGCAATATGTCCAAATTCTCCCATTTCTTAAGTTTCCTGATTTCAGACTTGAAATAATTGTAGCTTCTGTTTGTAGAATAAAGGGTTTTATAAAAATTTCCAGGGATAAGGAAATGTTGGCTTTTCGTTGCTTGACTTAAGATTGTCTGACATCTTTAGGAAGACGGTAAAATAAGACTTATTTCTGTACTACATTTATTTTGGATTGCAGAATGAGGTGCACCACCCACTGTGTTGTGACCCTTAACCATCCTATTATAATTAAAATCTGACGTATGCACCACAGAGTGGAAATGTCTACCTGGGGTACACATTTAAATCAGCCTGCTCAATTAGGTATTCCAGACTCAACAGGAACCATCTGAATCTCTACTTACTTATGTTATGAAATTACAACTGCAGCATGTATATGTAAAGTGCTGAGCTTAGCTCTGCATATAATGATTCCCAGTGCATTATTCTTGCATTTATAATAGTATATTTTCTGCATATGGCTCTGAATTAATGACAAGAGCCCACAACTGTAATGACAATGTGCTTTTATTAAAGCATCACTGCAATACAGTGTTACTGGCTGCAGACTGTTAACTGAGAGTCACATAAAGGGATGTCAACCTTCATTTTTGCAGTTCTCTTCATCTATTCTACAGAGCTCTAAAAAACGAAGTGCATTGTTTTCACTGTAGGGGCATTCCAGAAGATTTAGGTAGCATTTCTTGTACAACAGATTTCTGAATAATAATTCAGTATCAAATGACAGTTGGCCTCAGGTTTCAAACAAGATATTTTTCTGGACTGATTAAAACTACCTAAGAATTACAGACCTATATCAAATTTGTGTCCATTTATAAGAGTTTTGAAAAATTGTTGCATAAACAACCCCTATATCTTAAAAATACTTTTGAACTGTTATGCAATCAGCAACATGGATTCAGAAACGTTTTCAGTATTATGACATCTCTAATAACAGCTACAGTCTCAATATATTCACTTATAAATGATGGGCTGTTTACTGCAGGTGAAGTTATCAATATGACCATGACATTTGAAATGGTCAAGCATGAGCTCTTATTATAGAAATTGTGGAAATTAAAATTTGCAGACAACACAATAATATGTTTCTATACATACCTAAGAGATATAACATTTCAAATATATTACAATGGCTTATTTTCCAAGAAGAGAATTATCAGGACAGATGTTCCACAAGACTCCATACTAAGCCCACTGCTACTTTAACTTTTCATCAATGACATTATCTTGGACAAGCCAAACCTAAATCATATCATGTATGCTAACAAAATCCTTATGACTGAATCCAGCAAATCTCATCATAACCTCTAAACACATCTTTAAACTAACTTCACAGAACTGTCTAACTGGATCCACAGCTATAAACTTTTAGTACAAGCTAATAAAGCTAATATTGTGTTGTTTGCTAACCCTAAAAACTAGGCTCCTGTCCATTAATGGCTCCTGGGGTCTTTACAGTAAATAGTATCCACAACACAACACAGCAGAAATATGATGGCCTCATACTTCGTCCCACACTCACTTTCTCAGTGCATACTGATAGTATCATACTCAAAGTCCTATCTGAACTTAAACTCTGCTATCAGATCTCACACTTTCCCTGGGATTCATGAAGCTTGTGCCAGGCGCAGGCTTAGCGTAGTTGGTATAATGCCAAATATGGCCACCGAGCGATTCAGCTACGATCCAATTCCACATGCACTACCAGCGTACGCCAGATCTGCGCAGCCCTCGGCTCAGGTATGCTAATCATCCCATGCGCAGTACTGCACCATGCAAATGAAGGTACATAGTGATTCATTAAGTGGTGCAGGCATAGCGTAAGCCCACAGAAATGTAAACCAAAAAAAAAACGGTTTACATTTTTCCAAACAGAACATCGGAGCTATGAAAGCGGACCAGACTCATGTATTACAAAGTTAATATATGCCAGTGGCTAAATATACAGCCAATGGCATAAGAAAATATGCACAACACCTAAAAAACAACATGTCATGTCCACAGTAACGCAAAGTACAACCACAGGGCATGTGTGCGCAAATGGGAACACAAGGAAAATATATACAAATGTCATAAAATCGCAATGTAATACAAATCATGATTTCACCATAATACTCAATGGTATGCATGGTACACCACAACCAAGCTGCAAGGGTTGCTAAGGGTCTGTGACAGTGTTTGGCGCGGTAACTATGAATTAGTAGTCAATTCTATGCAAATGAGGTAAGTAATAGTGAATCGCAAACGCCCTGCCGGACTAAGGATGTACCATACGGCACAGCGCTACAACACCGAGGAGTGGTTTGGAGGTATACATGACATCAGCAGTGGGGTGTGCCACCGTAGCTGTAAGCACATTGGAGCAATGCAAATCCAGCCTGCCCATTGCTAAGCAAAGCCGCAGGATAGGGGTGGGGATGTAGGTATAGCATCGTTTAGCTGAGAGCACAGATGGTGCCTGAAAGCACATGTGTACGTGGATGAAAACGTGCCCGAAACCCGGTAAGCGGATGCACGTGCCGTGCACCATAGCTCAAACAGGAAGGTTAGGGGAAGAAAATAAGGAAATGCTGCAGTAGGGTAATTGGAGTACAACTGAGCAATTAACACCTATTAACTCACAGTGGGCAATCGAAGGCAGCTAACAAGTCTGCTCACAGCAACCTGCAGAACAGGATAGGGGAGGTGTCGGATTGCAAAGAAAAGAGAACTGTCATAGCAGAGCAAAGCAAACCTGCAGTAGATCGGCCATAGAGCACATTTCGCAAGATAAGCCAGGTTTTGGAAAGTACAAAAGAAAGCAAGCTGCTGGATGCATGCCAGAAAATGGGAGGGGAAACGTTAAGAAATGTTAAGGGAAGGGCAAGAGATAATCCACGGCAGCTAAATGTAATTCAACACCAAAGGCATCACAATAGCAGTACCTGTGGTAAAACACATAAGATACCCTGTAGCTCCGATTGTACATACACACCCTATGACATCATCAGTGTTCACAGCACAATAGTATAAAGTGTGAAGGCACCTCACACACACCTGTGTATTCCCAAGCACTGCACCATTGGTGTAAACAGACAGGAAACTTTTACAATGTACATGTTGGGAGCTGCCATAGCTGTGATTCATCACCATGTGTTAGAGACTGAAGGTGTTGTGGAGGATGATGCTGACAACCACCGCAGGTCCCGGAGGAGGAAAAGAGTGTTCAGACCAAGGGTAACCTACCAGGGGCTACATGATCTGGAGATAGTAGAGCATTACAGGGTGGACAGGGACATCTGACAGCAAATAGTTGAGCTGTGCTGGCCACGCCTGAGATCCAGAAACAACAGAGGGGAACCCATCCCAGTGGACACGAAGGTATGTGTAAGCTTGTGAATACTAGCCACAGGTACCTTTCAAAGGCCAACTGGAGATATAATGGGGATCTCACAGGCATCAACATCCAGGGTACTACACCAGTTCCTGGATGCCATGTTACCACATGCCAGTGAGCATATATAGTTCCCCCGAACTCAGGAGGAGTTGGCCAGTAATATGCGTCTCTTCCACCATGTGGCACACTACCCAGAGGTACTGGGTGTGATAGACTGCACGCACATACATATCAAGTCACCACCCGGTGAGCATGGTAGGCGCTACATAAACCGCAAGGGATACCAGTCCATCAACTGCCAGGTCATGTGCAATGCCCAGGGCATTATCATGGATGTGTGTGCTGGCAGCCCTGGAAGCTACCATGACTCCACATCTGGCATGCCTCACAGCTGTATCAGGTATTTGTCAGGGGGTACATCTCACATGGCCACCTTGTGGGGGATGCTGGCTATGCACTGGAGCCGTGGATGATGACTCCCATTAGAAATGCACACACACCCATGCAAGAACGCCATAATGAGGCCACATGCACAAACCAGAATCATCATAGAGCATGTGTTTGGGATGCTGAAATCACAGTTCCGTTGCTTGGACATATCTGGTGGAGCCTTGCAGTACTCTCCAGGCACGTGTGCCCACATCTTCATAGTATGTGCCATGCTACATAATATGATCCTGCAGAAACAGCTGCAGCAGAGACATAATGGTGAAGGCCCTCACAGCCCACCACAATTGCCAAGGCCATCACAGGCACAGAGGGATTCAGACCATGAACACCCTGTGCCAGCCCCAGTAGGCAGATGAGGTGTGCCCAATATGCCCATGCCTTGGCAAAGAGAGAACGTATAGCACATACACTGACAGTGTAGGCCCCTACGGACTGACACACCTCTCCACCTGCACACACAGTAAACTGGATGTGACACACACACGACCACCTGTAAATTGTAATGTATAGGTGGCCTACTGTGTGAATCCTACATAGGCAGCCCTCAACCATTGCACACACAACAGCTATTGGAACAAGGATATCAACACCTGAACAGTACACGCACCTAACAGTATATGTTGATACTGTATGTATAGGTTCCTAGGTACATCGGTAGGTACATGCCCGATTGTCAGAGGCCATTCATCAACCAAGGCAAACAGTGTCTGCTGTCGCAACCACATTGATTAACCAACTATCCCTCAGTGGAGCAGAGCCAGTTGCGGGATCCATGTGTGTAATCACTGTTCCCCACACACTCTGCATGGATTCCCTGGTGTGTTAATGAGGGGCTTTGTATAATGTAATCAGGGATGTACTGGCAAAGCATGGAGAGTACCCATGACAGGTATCTGTCACCCCAGCATGCTCCACCTATAGTTGTGTGAAGGTGTAGCACATTATAGTGTGTGGCTCACTGTGACATACATTCCCAATGCTGGAGCACATCCATTAAACATCACTTGGACATACCATTAATAGGTCTCATCCATATGTAAACTAACTGAGTTACACATTTGATTGCAGTATGGAGTAACAGCCATAGTACAGTCCACATACAAAACACCATAACATGTGTACAAATCCCAGATGCCCAAGTGGTAAATGCACTGACTGTCGTGCATGTTCCTGGTTCCACGTCCTGCAAGGGACGTTACATAATCCCGAAGGCACGAATAATGGATGTTGGATGCAGGTCATCATATCAGGTTTAGCACATGTTAGCGGGATTATGCATTGGCAAGTGCTGGTAAGCGTCGTTTAAACAAGACTATACAGATATGCATGAAACAGGGCTAAGCTTTGCTGAATGTCACGCAGATCACGGTCAACGATGTCCAGAACAGGTGAAACTAGCATTATTCACCCCTGTACTAATAGTGCCTGCTCTGAAGGGTAAAACAACCACTGCCAGGAGTAGAACATGCAATCATATACACAATCACCTAACACTAAGCTACCCGAGATGTACCAACGGCAGGTGTGTATTGTGACAGGTTAAAACACAAACGTGCGGAGTCCAGGAAACAGTATATACCGCCATGTACACAACGAAAGGTGTGTTCTCCCTCTCACTCTCTCTCTCTCTCTCTATATATATATATATATATATATATATATATATATATATATATATATAATAGAGATAGAAAGGGTGATAGAGAGATATATGTTGATATATACGGATTCATCTATATCTGCAAATATATAGATAGGTCAACAACATGTACACAACCATGGAGGTACAAATAAATAGGATACTGCCAACTATCGAATGTGTCACATACCGACACACATAATCACGAGGCTTAAAGACCGAAAGACCACAGTACCAGAACACTAGAACCGCGTGTAATATCACGATGTTAAGGGACATTTAGTTATCGCTGCCAGTGCTGCGGTCCAGGTAGGTACTGTGTTCAACTGTGGTTGTGATTGCTGTAGTCTGTGTATGTGTATGTTGAGGGTGCCATGTGCATTTCTGTGGGACTGTAATGTGTGTGTGTTTGCATCGTGTGTCTGTTAGTGCTAACTCGAAGGTAGATCATTACGGTAGGTGTGGTCATAGCTGGCCGTAGGCATACGGTTACCACCTGTCCCACTTTAAGAGGGACAGCCCCTCCCTGGGCAGTTGTGTCCTGACAAAAAATATTAAAAAGGGCAAACATCCGAGATTGTAGGATATAATTATGTCCCATATATTATGTAATAGTTGCATTAAATAGTTATTCCTGTATCTACAATACGTAAATCTTACATGAAACATAAGTAGCTAAAGTGCTACAAGAATAAGTATGTATTTAGGATAAAAGTATGTTCTATCCTGTGTACTGACTATGGGTATGTGTTGGCCTGTAAACACCGATGTGTGTCCTGCAAATGTCCCACTATGGCCATTTGAAAAGGTGGCAACCCATGCCAAAAAGGTTCAGTCACCAACACAACTGCAATGAGTGCAAATATCTGTGACAGAAATACACGAGACAGCTGTCATTTAGTAACATTCCCTTACATATCGATGTATTTCCGGAGGTATTGAAGTATCAACCTCACCTGCATGCTATATAGGAACCAATTAACAATGGCTCAATGTATAAGCCCGTAACAACCATAGTTTCTGTCTACTAAATGATAGGTCTTCAATTAGGGAAGGAGCCCACACACATATATGGAATATGTAGAAATGCAGTCCCCACAAGCCTGTATATGCTATGTACACCCACCTACATCTCCCGCACACCTGAAACAATTGCAATACAGACTGTAATAACATCACAAACATCCACTCACTCAATTACATCTGCAGAAGCGTTAACATACCTGGTGAGAGACACATTTGTAATGGCGCCATGTGAAATCGTAGCTGTTGTATAATGGAACAGACGGAGATGTTACAGGTTTTGTTTGCAATAGTCCCTTATCAGATGGTTGAGATGACAGGTACACTCATGTAGACCCACATACTCTAGCCATCACACACAATCCACGGGGGACATGAATTCAAAATATCCATGTCTCTCCAAATAGCAGTTGCAATTCCTCACAGCGAAACACATACAGGCCATCTCCCCAAAGGTAGGGCAAAAGGGCAATGCCCAAGTGGAGAATTCAATTATACCCCACTGTTGCCACGTAATTGGCGAATGGAGTAGCTGCACAGCTGATGTGCATGTAATAATTTACTCAGGAACACCAATTGGCGGCAGGAAACCACATGTTACAGGTATCGACGTATATAAGGATGCCTTGCCATACATTCAAACTGTGTGCTCATACCATAGAACCGTTTAAACAGTAAAGGTGTAAGAGTGATATTTACGAAGACTCGAAACGCTAACAAGGTATGTAGAACACTCAGTATGTTAGTGTATGTAGAGCCTGTTTTGTATTAATTAAAGTGTACGCAATGCATAAAGTGGGAAAAGGTATTATGTAGTGATGTCTTGTTGAGCATAGTAACGCTTGTAGAAATTGTGTGTCCTGCTGTGGGCCACAAGGTAAACATCTCAAACACCACAAGAGATGCTACGTGAGGGCTTTAAACACAACAATTCCACACCAACCGCCGTCAGTGGTAGGGTTTGTCCAACAAGTATGTGCCATAGTAGGGGACAGTACATGTTGATATACTGTCACAGTAGGCATGTGTATGGGCATATAACGAGAATAACATGCCTAAGGTGGTCCTGCTGTGTAAGTATGCTTTGCATGATGGGATAATGTTTAAAATATGTGTAATGTACAGTATTGTAGGTAGATATGTCAGATATTTTACACAGCATAACTGTTATATCATGCAAACAAAAGGTATTGTCTATTGGCATGTACAATACACAATAACAGGATACATATGGCTTGTAGTCACGGGACACTGTAACAGCATGATTGCTAATTGAAATGGAAGAGCTACTCAATTATCCATGCACAAAGGACATGTAATAGCTTCACAGGTTCATAGTGAGGTACTATGCTGTCTGGCCAAGTCCATGTGTAAGCCCAACTACAGTGTTTTCACCGGCGGCACCTCCCTAGGGTAGTGTCCTCTCTGTGAACAGCAGAGCCATGTGTTACCTGCACCTGTGTACAGTACAGCCACTGCAGTGATCCCTGATGTATATGTGTGTTTCCCATCCACCCATCGAGGTATCTCATGAAGAGTGCTAGTGAGTGTCCCTGCTTGATGTACATAGGAATCATGTTCCAAAGCATGGTGAGTGTCTGGTTCAGGAATGTATCACTCAAGCACATTCCACTTATCGTTGCATTTGTGCACATATCCATGACCATGTTGCTCTCAGCGGCTTTTGCTTATGTTGCTTATGTGAAGTATATCCATAAATATTGTTGTGGACATGGGCCCTGTATGTTCAGCAGAGGTCACCCCTGAGTATGCAGTATGCAAATGTGTACAGTCGTGGTGTCTGTAGTTGTGCCACATACGTCATCCTTCTGAGGTCAATAATCCTCATGGTATGTTAACGTTGTGGTATGTAAAGCCATTGCTGTTCTGTAAGGTACACCCCAAAAGGGGTGTTGTACCCTTGAACGTGTGTCATACGTCAGGAGTATAGAGGTACAATGGGTGCCTTTGTTCCAGCTACAAACCCATTACAGATAAGGGCGGCCACGTAGAAAGATATCCACGCCACAATGGCAATATGGTTATCAAAGGAGTGGGTGATATATACATGTGTACTAAGATCCCGTATAATGTCACTTGTATGCAGGGGACTACCACATATGTGATAGTCAGTGGGTGATTGCTGTAATCCAAAGGGGATGTCTATGCACCTTGTGTCATGCAGCTTGAGGCCATGTTATCGACACCAGGTATCCATCACAGTGACACCCTTATGGAGGGTGTCTGTATCAGCTGGTGGATCAATCATGGCTCCTTGTTTGCAGTCGTCTGGAAACCTATTCAGGGAAAGTCCCTCTGTGCTAGCCTGTACCTCAGGGAAGCATATACCGAACATGAGAGGCCCTATGACCGAGGACTGTGGTACGCCAAGTGTAATTGAATTACAGTAGGTACTACAGTATGCTACCATCATTGTGTGGGTCCTGTCCGTGAGCCACTTTGCATAACATCCCGAGACATAGGGGTCGATGTGCAGGTGGATGTGTATATTGTCAATACCAGAATGGAGAACGGTGCTGAAAGCCATTGAGAGGACAATGTAGGCTGTGTGGACCCCCTTACCGTCATCAACTACCCTGGTAACTGTATCAAAGGAGTCCACCAGGTGTAGGAGCCATGGTCTGGCCCTAACAAATCCAACCTGGGTGGCATCAAAGATCTGGAGCCCACCAATGTCTCTGTGAATGACTTCCATGATGATGTGTCCCATAGCCTTGCAGAACAGTTCAGTCAGGCGTATAGGGCAATAGTCCCTCTGGTTCATTGTGGCGCCACCTGTGTGGAGTGTGATAACTGTGCTGTGCACCATTCAGGGGCCACAATGTCTGATACAAGGCTATTAGTGAATCTGGTGGCCAAGTGGGGAGCCATGTCATTCTGAGGTTTGTGTAAATTGCAGCCTGAGATGTTGGATGGTCACATGGAGTCTGGGTTCCAGGCCTTAGAGAGTGCAGGTTGGAACTGCGTAGTTGTGACTGCAGGGACTCTGCATTGTTCCTGTATGGATTTTGGCCCTGTAGGGAGTGAGAGGGTGTAAAGTTAGCATTGAACCTATCTGCCAGGATATTGCCAATATCAGTTGGTTCTGTAATGTTCCTGCCTAACCGTCGTATGTCAGAGCAGATGTGGGTATTGCCATCAAGTACTGACATACCTCCATAATGCTTTGTGGTAGTCCTTGGAATGTGTCGCAGTAATGTTTACATAGTTAGCTTTGGAGGATGTGATAAGGGATCCCGGATTCCTACTGAGGCTGACCAGTGAGCTACCCCACCCATGGGATTGTACTCCACTTTGCAACAGCCTCCACCTTTTGTTGTACATTATGTCCATGGAACGGGACCCCCAGAGTGGCGTCCGTTATCTGGCGGGTACCATCATGGCTCTGTTTGGGATAGCATGATCCATGCAGTCATGTAAGTGCTATTGAAGTGCACTGGTGTATGTTTCAGCATTTGTAAGTACATTGTACATCTGCACGGGTGTCATGACGTTTACTACCGCTGTCATAAGACGTCTGAAGTAGGCCTTGTAAAAATCTTGTACTGTGTATTCCGTGAAGCGTGTGGTGCCGGGATGTGGATGACAGGGGTGATTAGCATATGTTTAGAAACTATCAATGAGGGGATAACCCCAGGTGTGGAACACCAGTCACATGTTGGTAATGTCCATGTCTAGGATATTGTTGGTCTTGGTGGTGGTGTGTATCGGTTGATCCAGCTGAGTGGAGGTTATGAATCCCAGAAAGCGTTGGCCTAATGAGTTGGTACATGAGTAGGTATCCTAGTTAAGTGTGGGGTACTGTCAGTCTCACATCAGTAGTACCTGTCTGAACCCTACTGTCCAGTACACCAAGAAATGAGGGCCGGTAACTGTGGGGTATGTTGTTGAATGCGTAGCAAGTTACAATGTGTATAGCAGGTCTGGCCACAGTTAGTTGCACATGGATCACCTCTGATGCATTGTGCTAAGTAACCAGACTGGAGGTGTGTACATCCTTGTGAAATATGGACACACCTCTGCCATGGGTGTTCCGGTCCTGGTTACATGACTGAAAGGTGTGGTCTGCGTATAACCTGTCAGTGCAGGTGTGCTCTCCAGAGCCTAGAGGCAGGTCCCAGTCACTGCAGAGATATCGAAGTGATCCATTATAAGGAGTGCCTCATCTGAGTGCGTTAGAGATGAAGATGTCAAGCATTGGGTAACATTACCCCAGGTTTTGCTTGCCTGTCCCTGTTCTGGTGGTGAATGTTATTGGAAACTGTCCAAGACAGGTAGTATAGGAGCAGCAAGAGCCTTACATGTTATCTGTAATCCCAGGGCTGACAGGTGCAGGTCATCTGTGTCAAAGCATCATGTTTTGTTGACCATGTCATTCAAAGCAGACAGATACTGGATGCCTGTGGAATGACAGCAGAAGCATAGGCAACTGTTGAAGTGAAACATTCAGTTGTTGTACAGTGGTATCAGTCTGGATGAATGCAGAATGCTTCTCAGGGCTTGGGCGATACCTTCTGGGCTACAAGACCGGAGAGCTATTGCATGTCCCTGTACATGTAGTCCAGGAAGTTACATCTCAGGGCAGTCACACTAACATGGAGAATGACAGTCAAATTGTACCTGGTGAGGTGTGGCATGGGTGCATAGGTTATGTTGCGGATCCTGTTACCCGACAGCCAGATGTAAGTGACTATCGCCTTGTGTAGCCTGCTGAGTGGGACATAAGTGTGACTGCCTACAGAGTCACCTATGACTGGTGTGTTGGGTATGTTATAACACCCTATTGGTTGTAGTTGATGGGCACACATGAGTCTGTGGGCTATAAGTAATTGGTGTTGTGTTTGATGATGGGGGCTGCCTCTGTTGCCTACACAGAGAGTATGGATAGGTTCTGCAAATGTCATAGTCATACTATGTGTGGCCTGTGGTGGTGGAGATCTAGTGAGACTATGTGATGAATGGGGTGTGTTGCAAATGTTTAATGTCCCCACATGAATGTCAGGTTCAGTCTGGGTTGATGAGAGCATTACCCCCAGCATGGCTACATATGTGCATCTCCCACAGGTTGTAGTGTCATATGTTGGGAGGTGAGCATTGACTGTGTACATGAGACAATTGCTCCATTGCCTCATGTTTGCCATATTCATCATACAGACAGACAATAACACTGGTAAGTGACACTTGGACATGCCTGTATATTCAACCATGTCTCACAAGATATGTGAGGTACATGTGTACAACAGCTGTTGTACTGTAAGCAAGCTGGAAATGTAAGGACAGACAGTGTACTTGTAAGAAATGAGTTGGAATGGGTGCTATAGTAATTAGTAGCTCATGAAGTGCTTACATGTTCTGAAAAAGTGCTGAGCATGAATATGCAATACAGATAGGGTGTTGGATAATATAAACCCACTGCAACCCACAAGTGGAGATGCCAGTCATAATTGGAGGCACTGCACTATTACCCTGCTGAGTATGGTCTGCAAGTCTATAAACCTTTATCAACGTAGATGTTAGTGGTACAGATGTAGATGACAGTACGGATGATTTCACACTGCATAGCATACCTGTGACAGGTCATAGGACATCATCACCCATACTGTGTTCCAGCTACACTGAGTATACTAGATGTACCTTCATATGTCACAGAAGTGTTCTACCAGTGGCCTGTTGATAGAAGCAACGCTACAAAAGGTGTCTGAGTGACATGTGCATATCACACCAGTGGCAGCTACAGTAAAACAGGGTTAATGTTTTGTACTCCCCCCTCATTGTAGCCCATACCACACAGACAAATGGGAGGCATCTGCATATGCACGGATGTGAATGGCCATGACCTAGGAGCAATAGCTGTCTCAGTGTTGTGGACAACATACAGAATGGGCTTTGTGGGTGAGGTGCGTGACATATGTGCACAATCTAACAGCTGCTAATAGCATTGTCACTACTAGGTGAATAACCCTGTACCCATTAACTACCACCTAGGCGGCGGTCAACATTATGGACACTATGTGTAAGGGATGGTGCTGTGCAGTTCACCTCCCTGAGCTGGTGACATCTCCAGGCCTATTAGGTAGTCATATGAGGCACCCATGTCATGACAGGGTGTCATCCATGAGCATGGAGATCATTGGACAGGCATACTCAGCACTCGGGTGACCAATATCGGATCACATATCACCTTTAAGGGATATTGGCCATTCGTGGATGGGCGACACCAGCCTTCACAATCCTCACCTCCACTATGCAGCATGCTGGCTACCTTGCATAAAGACATGTGCTACACTGTGATGTTGGACATGCTACACGTACATATCCTGATCTGAAAGACATACGTCATGGACAGCCACCGTCCTACTACAAGGATTGCCACATGCTGGACAGATCCCTGTGCCATACATGTTACATACTCCTGCCATACCATGCAACCCTGTCCATCAAAGCTGCATGTCATCTCTGTCATACATGGTGCGATGACCGCATGGTAGATGTATCATTAACTGTCTGGATCAGTAATGTGGCACTGATGCACCTGGCGGTGGCAAAATGGCTGTCGGATACAGCTAGAAAACCTTGCCCATACATGCTATAGTTGATAACCATCCCTGCGAATAATGTCCGGCTAGCCATTGTCCCATGTGTATCACATGTGCAACACAGGCGATACGTGGCAGGATGTTGAACTGCTATACAGTGCCGTGTAGATGTATATGGCAAAACACATGCATGTAAAGGTTTCCGTGCACATGTGTGCATTGTCACTGCTCATGTCCGTTAAGGCAGTGTATGTGTTGATATGTGACATATCACAGCATTACTGTGGACACATCCAGGCATGTGCTGATAGGTAAGAACACCAGTACAGGCAAACAGACATGCCCAAATCAAGACAGCATTCACATGGAGTATGAGCAATGTAATGAGGTAACCCACATATATGGTGATGATATCCAATGCACAACGGGTGTTACATGTGTGTGACACAAACATGTCAGTCGTGTCAGTGTCATGATGATTTGCAAAGATAACTGTTCATATGTTCAACTGGTTCATAGATTTAATACAAATGTATGTGCAGCTGTATCTCTGTACATCTCTGTGATACTGTGACCTGTCTCCATCATTATGTCTTCCAGATAATGCCTTGTTCACGCCTGCCAGCGTATAGCCGTCTGGAGGATGATGCCCTCATACAGTACCTCCATGATAACTATGAGGTGTTGTTCAGCCATGTGCCACAGCATGCGCAGCAGCATGATGACCTGTGGCAGGAACTTTGCAGGAGGGTTAATGATGTGGGTGGCCATAACCGCACCTACCAGCAGGTGCACAGACACTGCACGGACCTGATACGACATGCGAAACAGCGTGCCAATGCAATCGCCAGGGAACAAGGTGGAACAGGTGGTGGGCCACCAACCCAGCCCCCACTCACACCCACTGAGGAGCTACTGGCCAGCCTGGGGACACCCTCAGAACAGCATCCACAAACACTAGCTGCCATCGTGGAGGTGGGTGTCTCCCAACCAACGAGCCTGGAGTTGCCTGGTAAGTCACTACTGCACATATGACTATTATATCCCATTTAGTTGCATGTGTCACTGTACAATATGTAATGTAACATCATATGCAAGGTATGTTTACACACATGCCGCATACTATAGTATGCTACCCTGTGTATGCACACATGTGCATACTATATGCTATTGTACAGGCGGATGTGTTAACATGCACTGTGCACCCTGTAGCTGTCATACAGTCATGGATAATGTTCAAACTGCTGTGTCACCCCTATACAGGTACCTCTGGCATGCCGCACAGACATCAGTCCATTGCAGGTGAGACAGTTATCAGTATCAGGCATGTTAATGCATAGATCTATTCACCATGTGGCCAGTTAACACATGTACACATAATGTATGGTCCAGTCATGATATACAGGTCGCATCTGTCATCAATCACACTGGCTACCCATGTGCAATATATAATAAACTAAATGAAATACCGACACAAAACCACAGTATCTGTCATTGCTAGATGTGTGGACAGCTGTGCATACAACAGTGGAGGTGTTGTTCAATGTAGGCATATGTACTATACATTGGAACAACACATGTGTGGTACACAAACAGTACCACACAGTGAGCTGGGATATGGGCAGCCCACAGGATTCACCATTGTGTAATATGTCCCTGCAATGAGTGCACACATTGTGATGTGCCATCTGACATGTCCCAGACATGTAGTGTTCTGGCTGCAATATTGTCTCACTATCCCATAATACATACCCCACATACCAAACATACAACCCTTTGTCTGCATAACCCTGTGGACAGTGACGTATCTGACATCTATGGGTGTATGTCATATTGGACAACACAGACATGTGAGATAGACGGCCATCACAAACATTTGGCCAACACATGTTCACACATGGCCATGGAGGATGGCCAGAGACATGTAGCAACACACAGTAGATGTGATGTGTATACACCCTGTTGCACATTGTCCACACATGGTCCAACTATAGCCTTTGTTGAATGGTTATATAGTTGATGTGGAACACTGGACATCCTAAAAGCCTGTGCACAGCTTGTGGAGGTGTCACTTAATTCGACCATATAAGATGTGTTGAACATCATGACTGTGTCATAGCATGACAGTAGTCACCTGTACAGCTTCCACAGACATAGACACATCAGGCCACAGATACCGTACATTTCCCTTGCTGCTGTTGGACATCACTGTCAGCCGTGCACCTCATGTGTGTGGTGCATAAATGTCATGTGGGACATGGTGTATTGACAAGTCTGCCATGTGTGGACATGGTTGCCAGGCAGCTAAGACATTTTAGTAGTTGTGCAGGGGTGTCATCCATAGGTCTTCTGGTGACCTGTCACATGACACAGCATGGTTTAGTGTGTATACACCTCAGCAATGTGGGTCACAATACACAGTAGTTATGTAATGTGTATGCACACAGTCATGGCTATGCACTGTGTGTGTATTCCACACTGTATAGCAATATAGACGCCTCATGATGCCATGCAATGGCACAGTGTCTGTACTTCACACTGTATAGGAATGTAGACGCCTCATACTACCCTTCAATGCTCATGCACATCTGCTAAAAGTGCATTCTATCTCTAGGGCATACAGACAACACTGCAATGTGATACCCATTACACCACTGTACATGTGTCAGGACACCATTGTGTCAGACATGTATGCATGTCAATGCACACGTCAGCAGATTACATGTCATACTACATGTTAATGTTAAGGTCACATCAGCCATGTGTACTGTTAACCTGTGCTGGTCCACATGGTGTATCACAGGGATGCATGCTTACTACCATGATTGTGTGAACTGCATGGCTTCTGATATGACACCTGCTTGCTGTTGTGTGCAACCCAGGGATGTATGCTAACTACCACTATTAATGTCTGAGCTGCATGCCGTCTGCTGTATCACATGCATGCTGCATGCCGTCTGTCAAATCACATGCATGGTCTGTCTGTGTGTCTGTGTCTCTGTCTGTCTGTGTGTCTGTGTCTGTGTCTCTGTCTGTCTGTGTGTATGTGTCTGTGTCTCTGTCTGTCTGTGTCTGTGTCTGTGTCTCCGTCTGTCTGTGTGTCTGTGTCTGTGTCTGTGTCTCTGTCTGTCTGTCTGTCTGTGTCTGTGTCTCCATCTGTGTGTCTGTGTCTGTGTCTCCATCTGTCTGTGTGTCTGTGTCTGTGTATCTGTCTGTCTGTGTGTCTGTGTCTCTGTCTGTGTGGCTGTATCTGAGTATCTGTCTGTCTGTGTGTCTGTGTCTCTGTCTGTCTGTCTGTGTGTCTGTGTCTCTGTCTGTCTGTGTGTCTGTCTGTCTGTGTGTCTGTGTGTCTGTGTCTCTGTCTGTATGTGTGTCTCTGTCTTTCTGTGTCTGTGCCTCTGTCTTTCTGTATGTCTGTGTCTCTGTCTGTCTGTGTGTCTATTGTAATGTAGAGTCTTTCTTTGCATTCACAGGTGATGTAGGTGCATGCCCTCCTGCGGTCCATCTGATGTTAGTGTCCCCACAGATTCTAGCAGTGATGAACATATGCATGAGGTACAGGCAGGGTTGTCAGGGGCTGAATCTGTACCAATGGTTGCCATCCCAGCTATGTCCCCCTCTTTCCTGCACACAGTTCTCATGCCAACACATACCCCATCACCAGTGGCCATAGAGGAAGGACAGTCAGCATGTGTTAGCTTGGAACAGGAATGTGTGGTGGCTACAGAAGGTGTGTCTTCACACCATGGTGTCAGTGTAATGACTGCAGATGTGCCACACAGGCATGTGGCCAGTGCTGCTCATAGGAGGACCTCTGGCAGACATGCACCTGCAGGACAGAGCACAGCAGCTGGTGTCACCAGATGCATGTTTCAGACTGTAATGGTGGCACAGGCACATGCTGAATGGCAGAACAGAGAAGGGCAGAGGCTTCAGAGGGCTGCTATCCATTCTTTAAATGACAACATCCAGGCATTGGCAAATGCTCAACAGCAGATTGCTGATGTTCTGGACAGGCGATTGGGTGACACAGTTGGAATCCTTGACAGTAGCATGGCAATCCACGAGCATGAGCTGTCTGTGCTGGAACATCTGGTAGGAGTGAGGCGTAGGCCACGTGGGCATAGGCCAGCTACACCACTTGGTGCAGGTCAACGTGAATGAGCTACCTCACATGCCCCCTCCCACAGTGCTGGTAGCAGTAGCAGTGCAGCTGGTGCTGCGCTGTCCACACCAGGACACAGCAGGCCACATGAACGTGGCCCTGGACGTTCCCAGCGAAGACATGGTTCCAGTGGACATGTGTCATCGGACAGTAGCCAATCTGTACATCTGCCTGGTAGTGCCCGTGCAACCCCTGGCAGGCACAGGTCACGTGGCCGTGGCCGGACACAGTGAGCTGTACATCCTGGTCTGTACAATCCGGAGCTGTCAATAATACCCCTGTGTAGGCTGGACACATGGCAGAACTGTGTGCACACATACACGCACACAGCAGAAACATCTGTAGGGCACCGCAACACCCACATGCATAAAAACCACACATGTCCAATCAGATCACCTGCCCTAACCCACACACATGATGTCATCCACTGGTGCAGCCTATGCCCCTGGCAAACATTATCACCCTGTGCATATGATGATGCCTGTGCCGCATTCCTGTCATCCACAACATCGGTGCAGGGACATGCTCATATGGTCTGATGCACAGGGTGAACAGAATAGTGAGATAAGTGTATATTACATTTGTTGTGCACTGCTGACACGCACCAGACATACCATGTAGTACAGGTTTAGAATGCATTGTTATATGTTCACAGTATGTGTCTTGGTAACAACAGTAACAGCATGTTGGTAATTATGCCCTGCTTCCCTCCTTAAGGTCTAATTGCATGTGCCATTACGTTACAGTGTTTGCAGTTAGAGTGCATTGTTGTATGTTCACAGTATGTGTCTTGGTAACAACAGTAACAGCATGTTGGTAATGATGCCCTGCTTCCCTCCTTAAGGTCTAATTGCATGTGCCAATAAGTAGCAGTGTTTGCAGTTTCTCATGTGTAAATGTGGAGTACTCACAGGCATGTATGGCAATACCAGCATGCTATACGTAGCCTCAACCTCACTGTTAGAAAGGCTACCATTCCACAGATGTCCACACATCTACTGCTCCAGAAGCATGTGAGCTGTTTAATAGGCTACAGTGGCTAGAGACGTGACATCCATACCGGGTCACATCACAGGTATAGTGACATGGTGCAGGGGGTTTACACAGTGGTCTGGCTGATGTCAACGTTAGAGGCCAGTTGATAGCATGAGGCCTCATTGTGTAGCAGTAATACACTGTCACATTACAGGATGAGAACACGCACAGACATACACAGAAACACACAATAACATGCCCACACTCACGGGGTCAACAACACTATAACACACACTTGATAGTGTTGAGGTGAGGACCCCTGCCTATGTGGTAATCACCTTCGCAGTACTGTGCACCCACATGACGAGACAGAGAAAATGAACATGTACAGGTAGCCAGTAAGGCTGAGACCGATGGCATCAACAGGGTAGTAGACTGCATCACCATGAGGGGATAGGGATCCTGTCTGTTCTGTATGGTAGCATACACCCTCACTACATGCACCAGACAGCCATACATACATACACACACACACACTGTGGAGTCCACAAATGTAATTCACATACAGATAACTGACATGTGTGTGATACACACACCACCCCTGCCTACGTCTTGCTTTCTACACTGCAGTATGTACAGATCTCTACAACAGTGTACAGGGGTGTGTAACAATTGGGATGTATTCCCCACCATACGTGGCATATATGGTCACACAAGCAAACACACATGGCAGTACTGTGAATCATACACCTGCTATATGATGATACGTCTGTCAGACATGCAGCAGTATTGGCCGCATTATGTGTACCAACGCTACCTTCGGCAATTGTGCTGTATGAACAGTGGTATCATTGCATTGCATAACACATGATGGAACCCTGTCAGTACATGTGTAGTCTGCACAGTTGCTGTAGACCTATGTACAGTCCACTGGTAATGAGTAACATGGTGTTGTAGTAATGTATTGATGTGTGTTGCTGGTCCAGGGACATGGTGATGTCTGAGGGCTACATAGTAGAATGCGGCATTTGCCACTGTGATCTGCAACTGAGACATCTGTGATGGCTCTTGAGTGTGTATTGGTCAGTACATGTGAGTGGCCTTCATGTACGTGGGGACAGTAACACCTGGAGCGGTCCGTCACGGTCTTATGGCCCACATGTCTCTATCTGAGGTATACGGTGGTAGTGCTATTGTGCACAACTGTGCCATATGCCAGGTGTTCCTCACTGCAAAGATGTCCATATTCCCCATTGTTGGATCTGGATTGTCAGCTGTGATTACGAACGCTACACATGTAGCACTGATGACCGGTGTCAGATATATGTAGTGTAGCGTTCGTGCTAACAATGTTCACTATTGACACACTGTGCCCTTCTGTGTTTAGAATCTGTGTGCATACAAGACAGCCCTTCACTACTACTAAGTGTATGAGCATGCCCAGTATGCCGTTGTGTAGATGGACACACAGTACATTCCAAACGGACGTGTGCTACTAAGTGTGTGAGCATGCCCAGTGACAACTTGTGTCAGTTATGTGCCTCTGTGTATGGGCATGACCATTGAAATCCTGTATAGCGATAGTGGTCATTCAGGCAACAGATGTCCATACCCCACGTCAGGATGGATTCCTACATTGAACACACTGGTTGACTGTCTTGAAGGGTGTACTGTCTGCGGCTAGTCTCGTATCTATGTAGTGTTGTAATAGTGCTCCGTAGATAGGCAGTTGTCCCGCTCACACCACTGCCGTGTGTTTGTCTCCGTCTACCTTGGGACAGTAATATGCTTTTAGACTGCTCACACTCCATACATTCCCTATCGTCATCTTTGCCTTTGCTGATGATGTCATCCACCTAGAAGTATGCCTCTGGGAGAGCTGTGTTCCAGTAATCTCGGTAGCGCGTTCTGTTAACTGCGAAATGCTGTAGTGTGATAAGGTAGTTAGGTGTATGTTTGACTCCCAGCCCTGCCAAGTGTGTGTGTGTGTGTGTGTGTGTGTTTGTTTCCAGCTGCTTGGGAACAGAGTAATGCTTTTAGACTGCTCACTCTCCATACATTCCCTATCGGCATCTTTGCCTTTGCTGATGATGTCATCCACCTAGAAGTATGCCTCTGGGAGTGCTGTGTTCCAATAATCTCGGTAGCGTGTTCTGTACCTGCGAAATGCTTTAGTGTGATAAGGTAGTTAGGTGTATGTTCGACTCCCAGCCCTGCCAAGTGTGTCTGTGTGTGTTTCCAGCTGCCTGGGGACAGAGTAATGCTTTTAGACTGCTCACTCTCCATACATTCCCTATTGGCATCTTTGCCTTTGCTGATGATGACATCCACCTAGAAGTATGCCTCTAGGAGTGCTGCATTCCGGTAATCTCGGTAGCACGTTCTGTAACTGCAAAATGCTGTAGTGTGATAAGGTAGTTAGGTGTATGTTCGACTCCCAGCCCTGCCGCGTGTGTGTGTTTCCAGCTACCTGGGAACAGAATGATGTTTTTAGACAGCTCACTCTCCGTACACTCCCTATCAGCATCTTTGCCTTTGCTGATGATGTCACCCACCCAGAAGTATGCCTCTGGGAGTACTGTGATGCTGAAACTTGGTAGCGCGTTCTGTTACTGCATAAAGCTGTAGTGTGGTAGACTAGACAGGTAGGTGCTCGATTCCAAAGCATAGCAGGTGTGTGTGTTTGGCAGTTATACCCTATGTGTTGGTATCTGTGGGTGGCTAGATGCAGGATGTGCTCAGTGTGTTTTGTTGCTGACCTATATAGTGTCCACAGCCCACATATTCTGCCAAGACACTGGGTTGTCAACACATACATTCACCAATAGGTCTGGTGAGTAAATGTCAGCACCCCTACTCTTACCGTTAATACAGTCTGACCCATGTGATGCAACAAAACACAGATGCCTTGATAGTAACAACACTACATGATGCAGGTGGCACATGTAGTTTCCTTTTCATTCCTGTCTAATGCTTTGCTGTCATGTGGTCCGCTGTTGTGATATGAATGCAATATCTACATATGTGTGTACATGTATATGTGTGTATGTATGTATACATATATATATATATATATATATATATATATATATATATATATATATATATATAGATATAGATATATGTATGCATATAATATATATGATATATGTAGATATAGAGAGATAGACATAGATATAAACATATATGTCTGGGGACATCAGCACTATTGAATGTTTGTGCTGGATGATCTGTACGTGATAACCTGGGATGTATGTATATCTGCCATGGCGTAGTGGTAATGCACATCGTCTGTTGTGTGCATGGTCCCCCGTTGTAGTCGTGTAGACACCAGTTATTTTGTTGCTGGGAAGACCATGGGACATCGAATATGGTGATAGTAAGGCACCTGTTACCAGTTGTGTACGGATCTGAGCGACACTAAGCAGTGGTTATTAATTTGGAGGTTTGGTATGGGTCATATAACTATTCATTAGAAGACTATACTATGCAGATGAGGTTGACAATAGTGTATCCCATTTATCCCCAGGGTGTGATGCAGATCCCTGGAGTGTATGTGTGTAGTTAGCTGGGTGCAGGGCTCAAATATAGTTGACAGCATGGGAGGGGGGTCAGGCATACTGTACATACATTGCAGAACTATGCCTCGGGAGTGCTCCTGCCTTAGCATGCCTAAGCTAGGGGTGTGTCTATACCTGCCTGGTGACACTGGAAGGGACAACAGCAGTAGTGGGGTAGTCAGGGTGTACAGGCTGCACAAACAGGTGATGATCAGCACAATCAGCAGATGACATGGCCAGCCCGCACCTGAACAGTACAGTAATGTGAGCAAGCAGCATACACACAGGTTTCTTCCGCACTCTACACCACCAGTGTATACCTGCGGGGACATTTCACAACACAGTCCAACCAAATGAGAAGGGCTGCAGCAGGCAACATAGACCAACATGTGCAGGAGGCTGAGGGCAGTGAGGATGTATATGCTGTTGAACAACCCTTACTGGGGTGACATAAGACTTTATAGACCCAGGGTGACTTACTAGGGGCTACATGAGCTGGGGATGGTGGAGCACTATGGGGTGGGCAGAGACCTCCTACAGCAGCTTGTTGACCTGTGCCTTCCACACCTGACACATCAAACAGCCCAAGGGAAACCCATTACAGTGGATACCACGGTATGTTTTGGCCTGGGTATACTAGCCACAGGTACCTCACACAGCACAACTGGGGATATCATGGGGATCTCACAGGGATCTGCATCCAGAGTATTGCACCAGTTCACAGACACCATGTCAACACATGCTAGTGAGCACGTACATGTCCTCAACACACGTGATTAGTAGACCAGCAATATGCATCTCTTCAACCACATGGATGACTACCCTGGGGTACTGGGTGCTATAGCCTGCACACACGTACCCATCACATCACCACCCAGTGAGCAGGGTAGGGCCTACAGTCACTGCAGGGGCATACCCTCCAACAGCTAGGCCATATGCGATGGCCAGGGCATTAGCTTGAATGTGTGTGCTGTCTGCCCTGGAAGCTATGTTGATTCCGATATATGGCATCTGACACAGCTGTACCACAACTTTGCCAATATGGACATCCCCTACAGTCTCCTAGTGGGGGATGTTGGGTAACCACTGGTGTCGTGGCTGATGACACCCATCAGCAATGCACACACACCTGAACACTCACACCATAATGAGGCGGATGCACAGGCAAGACATATAATTGAGCATGTGTTTGGGATGCTCAGTTCACGGTTCTGGTATCCGGACACATCCGGTGGAGCCCTGCAGTATTCACTAGCTACATGCACACAATTTGTTATGCTATTTGCTATGCTACACAATCTGATCCTGCAGTAACAGTTGCAGCAGGAACAGCATGGGGCAGGGCCACACGGCCCAACACCACTGCCAAGGCCTGTACAGGCACAGTGTGACTTGGCAAAGGAACTACCTGAGCAGGGCCCAGTCGGCGAAAGGCCATGCACAGTATGACCTGCCCTTGGCAAAGAGGCAACACAAGGCATATATACTGACACAGTAGGTACCCATGGATTTCCCCTCTCTGACCCGCACACAGTACAATGGATGCCAAACATGACACTACCTGTGCTCAGCCATGTATAGGAGGTGCACTGTGTGCATCCGACATAGGCAGCCCTCCAGCACCGTCCTCAGGTCCAGAACACCCCCAGGGTACGTCTATCGACCTAACAATTGGCAGTTGTATTAGAATGTGTATTTACCCATTGCTATGGTATGTATGTATGTGAGCATACAAGAGACTTTGGTGGCCGAATGTTAGGGCAGCAGACAGTACACGTCCATAGTGGCACCATGACATCTGTAGCACATATGGGGGTCACAATGGTAGCCAGTAGTACACAGGGTGTCCTAACCCACTGCAGATTATGGGCTGAACATCATTTGTGTCCGTACAGCCCACACACGTTTCATGCAGCTGGACAGGTGTGGAACAATACAGACAACTGATATACAATGGCCTATGGATATGCCCAATGAATGACCCCAACCCCCAAAGACACACACAGACTACAGCAGGCCAGGCAGTTTGATGTAGATTGTGAAAGCTAGGACGTCCAACACCACTATGCTGGTATTTAAAGCTGGGATCTGACGTACACTGGTATCACTCCAAATAGCAATTTAGGTAGGTCCACACACTGACATGGAGTACCTGGCATACCAGTACAGTAGCGGTAGATGTGTACAACTGTCAGCTGTGCCCCCGTCCAACCTACACATGTGAGAGTCATATGCGCCACCCACGGTGCTGTGTAGGACTGTGGATGTGGTTGGATGTCCCCCCACGCTATGCAGACATGTAGCAACTGTCAATGCCACATGACCATTAGCTACGCTGCAGACACAGCATGACACCTGTCTGTGTAGAACGGAGGGGTCGGCAACATAGTACTGACTATCTGGACATGTGACACATGCGATACAGTTGACCATACTTGGCATGCTCACACACATGACGGTATGATGGTAATGTCGGTCGACAACATGCATAACAGTCATACTGGGCATGCTCACACACTGAAACACAGGACGGCCAGGCATGCATACACCAGTGGGCCGGACATATCTGCCAGTACATTGTTATACTGTTGGATGACTGTGCTGTATGGTGTGTGTGTGGTCTATTGTCTGTACATATGCCATGGTCTATTGTTAATTCACATGAGCTATGTGCGCAGGGTACTGCTACCAACACGTAAATAGGACGGTTCTTTGTTTGCGGACAGACCGATGCCTTTGGATACAGACTGGGTAAGGCACATTCCAGCAGGTGGGAGCAGTTGTGCATGGGTTTGCACAGTGTTAAGCTCTACTGACCTCTGGTTACAGCACCTTATACCCGTTTAGACTTCACATTTCTTTGACAGTGCACTACTGGCATACTGGTAGACAAACACGCTTACAGCCGCTCGCTCACCAACATTTCTGCTTACATTTGTCACTCACGCTGGGTGTGTGTGATCCCTTGTGATGTGTATTACATCGGACTACATGACTACAGTATCGGGTATGTCTAACCACTTGGCGATGGCAGGCGTTCGACTGTACAGACTCGGCGGCCTGTCCAGTGACGTAATCATATTATATGCGTGTTCCTCATATGATCTGCTCCCATCTGCCTGATACATGGGAACCGATACTCTGCAATGCTGACATGTGAATATTATTTTGTTAACACAGCTGTCTGCCGAGTCATGCTACCGCATACCTACTATACGTTTTCCACCTTTCAGATTGCACAACGGGAGACTGTAGGAGTAACACCTTTCCCACTTTGCATGGGACAGTCCCTCATTAGGCATATGTCATGTGACAATACTCTAGCCATTACAACTGTCCTGATGGGACATTCTCATATTCTACGTGTCTGTAGTGGTTGCTTGTTACAGGTCTTGTATACCTGATGCGTCAATATGTTTTATGTAGTAGCATAAGCAACTTTACTGCTGCTAGACTACGCTTTGATTTGTGCTGATATGTATATTTCTGTACTATGCATGGCTGTAGGTATGTTCTGCCCTGGTATGTCTGACATTTCTACAGAGCAGGTCCCACTTTGGCCATTCAGAATGGTGGCGGCCCTATAGATGCTATATGTAGAGCTATCATATGTGTCAAGGCAACACATACCCACAGCCAGTAGTAAACTGACTACTTCAACGGTTTGCATATGTTAAGGTTATTCTTGTAGCACTATAATTGCTAATACTGTTTCCTATTACATGTAGCTGTTTCTGATACAACAAATTAATTTCTGACACCACTACATACAATATATGGCCCCTTTCCCAAACTCACAGGCCATGTGCCATAACATTCATTTTGCAGGACACAACTGCCCAGACGGGTGTGTCCCTCAAAGGTGTATGGGTGGTAAACCTCATCTATTATGCTATCATCTACCTAAGGTGGTCAGCAAATTATGCACTTTCCGTCACTAGCAGACCTCACATACCAATGGGGGAGAATGAACACTGTATCAGGAACACTGCATAACACCCTGTGGGACACATTTAGATGATTGGTTCTATTAACCAGACACATTGACAGTCACAGAGCATATGTATTCATTCACATTTGTCAAGGTACATGCTGTTTATGACTCATACATGTTGTCATCTGTCATTACCTGTATTCTGCCACCTGTCCACCTAATATCACTAGTTCTGGAAGTGTTTAGTTGGACTTTGTTACATTCTGATTCATAACTATGGACGTCCATGCTAATCGGGTACATGGCACTGATTTGGTCCCTATGTATTCCCCCAATGGTTTACAGACTATCCTGTAGATGTGCTCTTCAGGTTTGGGAGGTATAGGCGCCTGCTATGCCCACATAGGAATATTAATGACTTCCACTGGGTAGGCCTACTACATCTCTGCCAACCAGCACCTGCACACTTAAGCCCATTATTGCATACCCATGGTTTACCTACCTGGCACCCCTCTACAGCACTCATGACAAATACTTACTGTGTTCCCCTTCACATTTGACTATTTCATTCATTTATAGATACAATGAATATTATTCTGGACATCAGTTATAAATTCACTACAGGTATGCAATAGTCCTGTCAACAAATGTGACAGTTGGTTCTTGTACATATGTGTACGGACCTCTCTGATACTTGGGGACTAGTTTCTACAGTGACAGGGACAAGGCTATGACAAATCAGGGACAATCACGGACACTTCTACCATATTAGTACTATTAACTTGGAACGCATTGACAGATTTGTATTACTACTAATTTTCTGCAGTTAAATGCGTCTATTACTCTTAATTGTTGTAATTAGTCATTCTCATTCAACACCTTTCCTCCAAAGGTCATTGGCTTTGTAAGTGATTAAGAGGCTGGCCAGTTATTGTGCGAATGCTCTGACCATTGGAAGGGTTGACACATTGACATATATTCTGGGGACACCAGATTGTTTAGGCCAACACATACCCATGGTCAGTGCAGGTTTAGAACATTCATTATTTTCCTAGCTGAGAGCCTATACCTTTAGCACTTTAGTTGTTAGTCTGTTTCTTGTATGAATTACATATTTTCTATCCTGACATGACCGCTTTAGACAACTATTACATGCAGTATGGTACATAGTTATTTCCTACAATCACAGGGCATTTGGCATTGTATCATTGTTGGTCAGGACACACCTACCCACACAGTGACTGTCCCTCACACAGTGGATCAGGGGGTATCCTGTTTACATCAGTGCCTTCATCACCCTATTTTCAAGTGCCATTATGTGAATGTGTACAATATATTCTCTCGATTATTCATGTCGGGATATGTGCGTCACGGGCAGGTGTTTGATCCTGGGTAGTAGGTTCTGCATGACCATCTTAGGGCTGGACAGTCTCGTGCACCACTACTGCACATTCCAACTTGTGTCCAGATGTCTACAGGACTGGACATCATGTCTTGATACCCATTCTGATGTTTACACAAGTTACTTATTCCATGAGGGATATCCAAAAATTTATCAAGACCAATACCAATCATTCTTTTGGCTTTATGAAAATGTGCTGGGGGTTTTACATGCAAGGGATACATAGTTTGCAATCCTGAAACTGCCTAGGGTGACACTGCCTACTACATATGAGTAGTGGTCACTATGTGTAGATGTGGCTGCGGCAAGCTAGTAGGCCAAGTATGGCTGGATTTGGTGGACGTTCATGTATGGGGGTGGGTTGTGTGCTGTGGAGGGGATGATGGGTATTCCATTATGCATCCAGGTGTGTTGCATTTGAATTGGCCGGTTCCATCAGGACCAATCTGTGGGTATGTGCCGGTGACATTTCTGTACATTTGTATCACACATTTTAATATTCATATGTTTGTGGGATTGTGTTCTACAGTATGGCCTGTCAGGTTGTATTGCAGATGTGTATACATGTTCTTTGTGTTTCTTTCTGATTCACCCGCTGCTCCCTCATACACCTCCAGTTCACGTATTCTGCATACGACACAGTCTCGCCTTTGTGGATTATATCATTACCCATCCCCCACACACACATATTCCTGACACTCCATCCATCACTGCTTTGGTTAATGGCCCATGACACGGTCAAGGTAACACATTGCATACACTACATATGTCAGGTACCTGTATGGTTGTGTGGACTACCCTGGTATGTTTCATCTTCCACATGCTATACATCATGCACATAGGTACATGCCCATACTTAACTTTCATGACATGGTTGGTACACCCGGGTAATACCCGTTCAACTGTGACACATCCTGACAAGTACGGCTTGCACCGCATATGTGCGGATTTTGTCTGACTGCTCTGATCATTGGTGGGATGCCACCTTTTCCTATGTCCAGGATGGGATATATTCCGGACACATATCCGATTGTACTGGACAACACATACCCACAGTCAATGCTATGGATAATACTGTTCCTTTAAGCCTACATGTTGCCTTATTGTTGTAGCAGTTTATATGCTCCTTCTGTTTCGTTTTCATGCTTATTGTATTTCCTGTCACATATGGTATGTTAAATACGGACATACCTATTGTATGTGACTATGACATGCGTTGTGGGATATAATTCTGTCATACGGTCGCTAGATATTTACATTTCTCGTGGTTTTGTTATGGACACATCTGCCCAGCTGTGTACTCTCCCTCACAATGTGGGACAGCTGGTGACCCTGACCATTGGGCTGGATGTAGCTACTAGTGGCGCGCTAACATGATGCGTTTCACTTCCACTTGGTATAACTATCTACACTGCGTTGGACTATGGGCACACGGTTTTCAATGTCATTTGTTCGAGAGATGGGGACCCGTTATTCCCTACCATGCATTTGTGTTTGCTTCTTCATTTTGTGTTCGCAGGAACTGTCTTGCATGCTTTGCATACGTTTCAGTATCCACGGACACTGACAGATGTGATTACTATTGCATGCAAATTGTTATATGCAAGCATTTTAGGTTGCACGTCGACAGCTGACATTTCCACGCCTCCGTGCGGCACTTCGACATGCCCTATGCACTCGCGCTCATTTCCTATGCACGTGGCTGTGGCTGCAGCGCACCTTCATTAATATGCATTTGGTGCTACTGCGCCATCTTCACGCCACATGGTCAGCGCAAGCCTAACGCCGGCCTTGTGCCGAGCTTCATGAATCCTGGGGTTTGTCTTTCCTAGTGAATATTTAGCCATTGCTAAAAATATCTTAATCACTAAACTTGAATATGGTTTCCCCTTGTTTTCACACACTCTGTTCACAGTACCCATAAATTTCAAATTGCAGAAAACAGAATAACCCATTGGTTCTACATGCAGATATGAATGTTCATCACTGAAACCTGCTACAATGGGTCAATTGGCTTCCCATTATTCATAGAGCCAAGCTGCCATGCTCCTTCCTACCCTTTTCTACAAAATTATTCATATTGGTTAGTGTACCCCTTAAAAAGAATGCTTTTTACCAGATATCAAACCTATGTACTAAGGAATTGCTAAAATGACTTCCCCACTCTGGCCTACCCTACATTCAAAACTGTAATGGGAGAAAGAGCATTCTCTAGAATAGAGCCAGACATATGGAATCATCTACCCACTGATGTCAAAAACAATCAAATATTAGAGCAAGTTAAAGCTGTTTTGATTAAACACCTGCATAAAGACAATAATTGCACCCACTTTTGCAATGCTGGTTAAGTTCAGTGCCCCTTGGTGCCCACATTATAACTTGATTTTATATTTATGCAAATAGCAAAGGTATAAAGAATACATAAATGTTACAATTTCTGAAAGAAGGCATATCTACTTGAAACTTAACCTTATATATATATATATGTGTGTGTGTGTGTATATATATATATATATATATATATATAGATAGATAGCCCTGTATGTATGAATGTTTTGTATATTGTTTCTGATAGATCATTGCTTTCTATTTATTTTATTATTTTTCCACATCCTGGTTGTTTACCTAGCACCATGGCTTACAGGGATATAGCCCTAACTACAGCCCAGGTGACCCAGGCTGATTAGTTGCTCAGACATCTGAGGCACTGGCAGGGAGGGTTGGGCATGCCAATCTCAAGGGAAGGAGGGAAGGCAGTTGTCTGGGCATTTCTAACCTGTTATCCCTGGTGAAGATGAGGGACAAAGAGTGGGTGTATTCCAAGAAACAACAGGGCAGTGGGCAGCAGCTGATTTCCTGTGGGTTTCTGTGGAGGCAGGGTAATACACCAGCATATCCCTTTTGCATGCCTACCCTTTGGAAATAGAGGCAAATGCAGGGGAGGGGTAGATAATCTGAGGAAGGTCATAAAATAAATATCTCCATTGCAAAATATGATGCATGGCATAAGGATGCCTTTAAGCTCTTATCCAGGAAAATCCATATAGACTGAATCTAGAGGTGGTAAGGAGGGGTTGGCAGACCTGGTGAAGGATGGAGGACACTGACATATGCTGATGATCAGCTGTGTGGAAGGATAAAATAAAATGAGATGTGACTGAAAAGATTCATTAGACCTGCATGCTTACCAATTCTTCTTCTTCTTCTTCTTTTGGCTGCTCCCATTAGAGGTCACCACAGCAAATCATCAGTGTCTACAGAATGAGTGGCAGTAGAGTTTTATGGTATTGAGTTGCACCCAACCTTCTTCAGAAGGCACACACTCACACCTAGGGCCAATTTAGAATGTCCAATCCACATGCAGCACCTGGAGGAAACCCACGTGAACACAGGGAGGACATGCAGACTCTGCACAGAAGGCACCCCAGCCAAGAATCAAACTGAGTACCTCTTGCTATGAGGTGACAACACTAACCACTGCATCACTGTGCCACTGACTTGCTTACCCAATAACAAATTAAAATAAAACTAACTAAATAAAAACATAATGTCATTATAAACAGGTTGGTGCAAGATACCAGTGAACAAAAGAAGTGGTGAGGTCAGATGACTGATGCTGTATAAAGGCAAAGGTCTGGGCCAAGAGGAAAACAATGTAGGTATACAGTGATAAAAAAAGTGTTAAGAACACAGAGGGTGGTGTTTCTACTTATGATCATTTTCCATATCTTGGACATAGGGAGAGGAGGAAGTGGGATATAGATAAGAAAGAATCAATATTAATGGCAGCAGTGTCAATAAAGACCTTCAGAGAAATGAAAATAGAATAAAGAGAATAAGGGTAAGATTTGAGGTGAAGGAACATACTCTAATGATGATAACAATAGTCTCTTTAAGCCTTCACAAATTCTAGTATGAAGCTGAAGTTGTTTGTAAAGTAGCCAAACTAACATCATATATTGTTTGTGGAGAAACTAGAATGCTGTATAGAATGAATCACATATATCTGCCTAAGATAAATACATTGAAATCAAATTTTCAGGAAGAACAGTAATCATAATTGTAATAAGCTGTACTTCTTCCTTTTTATCTATTTTGTCACTCCTATTGTAAGCTACTATGTGTATATTTCAGTCAAACATTTTTATTTTTGAATGCCATCACAGCTTTTGAGCCTACAACATCCTAAGGAAGCTGCTGCAAATCATCATTTACCCTATCAATAAAAAATATATATTTCTTTGTATCTCTTCAAGCCACCTACTTTGTAACTTTAAACAGTGAGTTCCTGGTCTCAGGTTTCCCCGATTTCCATTGAAATATTTTTACAACTTACAATATAGATGCTAATGATGGACTGAAATGTTTAAACTATATATGTAGTTCTCCTCCTTTCTTCAAGACTGCATAAGTCAAACCCTTTTTGTAATTCCACCTTAAACTATTTCAGGTAAAGACCATGCACTGCTTATTCAATTGTATGTGCTAGGATCCATGATTACTGTTTCCTCCCTCACATCAAATAAATTTGAGTATGACAGCTACTATCCATGTGGTAGTGTATGGCTTGTGGTGCTTAGCCTAAGGGCATGTGGATTTCACCATGCATGTGTTACATTATTTTAGAAAAAAATGCTCACACTGCTGTTTAAATATTCCCTAACCTCCATTGTCACTGATTGTTTTTTTTTTGGGCTAATCCCTCCATCTGTGAGGGGTTGTAACCCACTCTGTTCACACTCACTATGCTTGGGTGAACTACACTACCCTACCCTACCCCAAGTTCCCACACACAACCTCGTTATCTACATTTATACTGAACATATCTCCTCCTCTTCCTACTAACCTCATCAGCTCCTGCTACTACCTCATTATCCAATAAAATGCATACAAATCCTTTACCAATTTTATGCCACTTTCCCGCCACACTTATTCTTCTCTACTTCCTCACTTAATTTACTTTTCTCTATTGTTCTAACTTTACAATCTATTATTTTATTCTGCTTTCCCCCTTGTATAATATCCATGTCTTCAACTCCAGCAAGTCCTTCAGTATTTCCTTTCTTTTCATAATCTTCTTCTTCTTCTTTCTGCTTTTCCTGATTAGGGGTCGCCACATGATTGGCAGTTGAGTTTTAATGTGTCGAGTTGCCAGCCTGGTGCCCAACCTTCCACAGAAGGCACATGCATGCACACACTGATACCTAGGGACAATTTAGAGTATCCAATCCACCGATAGCATGTCTTTGTGATGTGGGAGGAAACCAGAGCACCCAGAGGAAACCCACATGACTACAGGGAGGACATGCAGACTCCACACAGAAGGCACTCCAGTCGAGGATCGAACCAGAGGGCCTCTTACTGTGAGGTGGCAATGCTAGCCGGTGCACCACCACGGCCACCCCTTTCTTTTCATAACATTAACAGAAAACAATATACCCACAAACCTTTTCTTGTACATATCACCCACCAAAATCATTCTAATAATACATCCTTTAATTCACAATTTCTTCCTACCATCTACATTTCTCTAACTGACTAACTTTATTAATATCTTAACCTTTCTCTATCTCCATAATAAGGGACCACCCTGCCTGGAATCTCCAGCAAGCCATTTCTACTCTCATCTGTTTTCCCCTCATCTTCCTCCTTTCTCCTTTAACATTTTTTCCTTTGCATTCAACTATAATCTCCCCTTAACTACTCCATATCCTCTCTACCTACCATGTTATCCTTCTAAATCTTCAAGTCTCTACTAATCATTTTATATCACTTTACTATCTGCCATGGTACTCTCACACATATTCCCACTCACACACTACTGTCAGCCACCCTATCTATACTTAAGCTAAACCTTCTTTCATATCTATTTCCTCAGATTTATTTAATGTCTAACCTATTCACCTTTTCAAATATAAAACATCTACGTTTTTATCTCGCTTTGACATAACCTGGAATAAATTCATATACTTTATAAAAAAAACTCACTAATCCTAATCATCTCTTCTTTGAAATCATCCTTTGTGGTGTCACCCATCCTAACCCCAGCCCTCAGCCTCATCCATTCCGCCATCTTCTGCCCCTAAATCCTATACAACACCCACAAAACTATTCCTTACTTCCATCAACATTCATAGCATTCTAAACAAAGTTACAGACTTACAAACATGTTTTCTTCAATACTCACCAGATATTACTGCCATTACAGAAACATGACTAAAATCCCACATAAAAGATTCTGAAATTCTATCCCTTTGCTACAATATAATTCAATGTGACAGACTACACAAAAAGGAGAGTGTTGCAATTGTAAAAAATAACTGTCTAAGTTTTTCACCCCTCAAAACCAACTTACCAACCTTCTAAAATTCAGAACTTCTTATTTCTCTTCTCAGTCTTAATAAACACAAGAAGCTTTGTATAGTTGCCCTCTACATACCACCAGGTAACAATATTAGCTTATTAGAAGAAATTCTTTGCTTGATAACTACAAATATTACTACTGAAACCATCATCATAGGTGAGGTTAACATTGACTTGTTATCTGTGACACCTAACACCCCAGTAGTTTTAATGGTTCCCTATTACATCCTCGAAGATGAACTTACCCGAATACGTAAATGCCGACACATCAAACCGTATAAACATCGATCTTCCTGAAACGTGAAATCCAAAACGTCGAATCGTCATGGTTGACCCTTTTGTGGTATAGCTCCGTAAGGTAAGTGTGCGATAGTTATGGACCTTAGGGTTAGGGTGCGGTTTAAGGTAAGTGCATAAATGGTAATGTATGTAAGATTTAGTGTAGGGTTAGATGTAGGGTTTTGTTAAATGTATGTGTGTGGATTATTTATTTTGTTTGGGTATAGCTTGTTAAGGCAAGTGGGCGATAGTTACGGACCCTAGGGTTAGGGTGTGGGTTAAGGTAAGTGCATAAATGGTGGTATATGCAAGATTTAGTGTAGGGTTAGAAGTAGGGTTTAGTTTAGGGTTAGAAGTAGAGTTTTGGTTAGTGAATGTATGTGTTTATTTAGTTTGTTTGGATAGGTAGTATGTAACGGGTGGTGGGGTGGGACAACTATGACGGTTCAAGCTTTTGAATTTCATGGTTTAGGGCATTTGGTGTATTCACAGTTCGCGGAATATGTGTCGGTGTTTATGTATTCAGTTACTAGGGCTTTCAAGCTTTCAATATAGACCTGCTTTATCTTGCATGGGTTCAAACAGCTGATCTCTTTTCCTCCTCTTTCCCTACTCAGCTCAACAAAGTGAATCATAAAGATTCTATCCCTGACTGGATACTTCTCTCTGACCCCAGCAAGTATGCAATCTCAGGGTTTCTACCTGATTCCCCTAATGACCATCACCCTATATTTGCCAGCAGAGAAATTACCCACCAGCCAAAGCAAACATCAATACAGAACTACCTGATACACTCAGTAGTCTACTAAAATCCGTCAAATGATCTCCACTCAAAACCCAAATCTAGGCGAAGCTTTTAACAAATTCAGCAGTATATTCACGAATATTTTAAATACCCTTGTCCCTACTGGAAATAAAACATTAAAAAATATTCAACCCCTCCCCCCCAGATGTCTCCTTCTACGGAATTCTCATGCAAAAATGTGACAAAGCATGGAAACAATAGCATAAAGATAAAATCCCTCAAACCTTCCATCTGTACAAGAAGTTGTACAACCTCACCAAGAAGCAAATTTACCTACACAAAAAAATTATTATTCTGACCCACAAGGTAATCATCAAAAAAATCCAAAGAAATTAAGAAAATTTTTCAACCTGACTCTCCTTTCTCACCAAACACCTATCCAGACATTTTGCCCTCAGAAAATGCTACCAAATGTAACACTTTCTTCATCGACATCATAGCCAGTCTTTACTCCAGCTCTTCCCAAATATTTAATCTATCTTAAAACTGTACTAGTCCTTTCATCCGTGCCTTCAGTCTTCATCTTGTCTCCACATCATATGTCAAGCAGTTACTAAAGGAACTTTAAACCTTTTTATCCTTCTGCTGATAATCTCCCTGCTCATTACCATAACTCTGCAGACTCTATAGCATATCCAGTCTCAATTCTCATTAACAGATCTAGTCAAGACTCTCATGTCCCTGCCCTGTGGCAAAAAAATCTTCATTATTCCCTTCCATAAACAAGGTAAATCCTCTGAAATCTCTAACATTAGGGCAATTGCCATCTTGTTCCCCCTTCTAAGATCCTGGAAAAGTGAATTTCTAAGCAACTCCTTCGGTACCTCTTGCAAAATGATCTTTTAACCCCAGAACAACATGGTTTCTGACTAGGCCATATCAACACTATAGCTATAACTCTTCTGACACCATTAATAAGGCTAGAGACCAATGAAAGTGTATCTTTTCTGTTTTTCTAGATCTCTCAAAAGCCCTTGACATGGTGTCACATGAGAAACTTCTGTCTGAAATGTCCTCTTTGGGCCTTTTCAAACCAACTCTTCTATGGTTTTCTAACTACCTTTCTGAAAGTTATCAATCTGTCAAATGGTTCTCTTCCTTCTCTTGTTTTTTCCTAGTTAAAATTGGTGTTCCTCAAGGATCTGCTCTTGGTTCACTGCTCTTTAACATTTTCAGCAATAACCTGTATACAGCCTCTCAGCAAGCTTTCCTTATTTGCTATGCAGATGACTCAACTGTTATCTGCTCCTCTGACAACCTACTGCAACTACAGTCCATGACACAGAATACCTTCAACTCATTCAAACTGAGGTTACATCAAAAGGGACTTTTATTTAATTCCCAAAAAAGCTAAACTAGTACTATGTATTTTTTCCAAAGTATCATGCCAATGCTAAAAGTAATTTCCACATTACCTCTTCAAACAATACAGCTACTGAAATAGTTACCCATACTAAATTGCTTGGAGTCACCATAGATGACAAGTTAAAGTTTGATCTTCACATTCAAAACTGTATAAAAATAACTAATCAAAAACTAGGTCTACTAAAAAGAGCAAAACACTTCCCAACTCCTGCTAGTAGAATCATCCTAGCTAACACTTATTTTTTACCATCTATTCTCTATGGCTCACCTATTCGGACCAGATCTCTCTTAAATCACAACTGGAGAAACGCTATAATTAGACAGCTAAATTTGCAGCTAACCTGCCACATAAATCTCACCATTGTTCTGCATTATGAGCTCTCAACTGGTTATAACTTCCACATTAATCAGCCCATATGCAAATTCTTCTAACCCATAAAATACTATATAACCCCTCTACCTGCCCTTCTATCACCTCTACGCTCTCAAGACAAAAACCTGCTTGAAATCTATAAGCCAAAAAAAGTATGGGGCAAAGTTAATAGTCACATTACAGTTCCAAACTATGAAACTCTATCCCAAATTCAATCAGAACTTTCTCTGGTCTCCATGTATTTAAGTCCACTCTCCAAGAATTTCCCAAAAGTCATGGCTATGCCCATGCACCGCACCTATATTATCTATATTAACAAATACTTTACATTCTCACTAACTCCTGGCTATGCCCATGATGCACTTCACCTGTATGATCTATATTAACAAATACTTTACATTCTCACTAACTCATGGCTATGCCCATGATGCACCTCACCTGTATGATCTGTATTAACTAATACTTTACATTCTTACTAACTCATGGCTAGTCCATGATGCACCTCACCTGTATGATCTATATTAGCAAATACTTACATTCTCACTCACTCCCGGATATGCCCATGATGCACCTCACCTGTATGATCTATATTAATAAATACTTTACATCCTCACTATCTCCTGGCTATGCCCATGATGCACCTCACCTGTATGATCTATATTAACAAATACTTTACATTCTCAGTAACTTATGGCTATGCCCATGATGCACCTCACCTGTATGACCTATATTAACAAATACTTTACATTCTCACTTTCTCGTGGCTATGCCTATGATACACCTCACCTGTATGATCTATAACAATAAATACTTTACATTCTTACTAACCTAACCTCTCATCATACTGTCTGTCTATCTATCCCTTTTACCACCTGCTTTCTCCCCATTCATAGGGTGGACTTGTATCTTTTATTTTTATTTCCTAGTATAGTAGAATATACTTCTAATTATTTTGTATATACTGATTGTCATATTTAATTGTCATTTCTTTTATTTATTTATTTCTATTTTTACATCACTGGTGTCTCCTTATATTTTATTGTATGCTGTGTATTCCACTATCACACTGCATGTGTATATGCTTTTCAAATTGCATTTGTTCTAGTGTTTTATCTGATGTTATTTAACTATCTGGAGCTTTTCTCCCCGTGCCTGTGCTGAAAGTGGTTGACCTTTCCCAATAATCAAATGTCAATAAATAGTAATACATATAAATGTGCTGGATGCAGGCAAGATTATTGCCCTGCGTGGAATCTTACCTTCACCAAGAATGATACCTTTCACTCATCCGGTCAGGATGAAACAGACAAACAGTTGTGGGTTTGGTTCAAGCAGCTTTATTATATACAAACGCATCAGCTTTAAAGCTTAGTAACTTAACTTAAATAAACTTATAAACAGATTGACTACCGCACTCATACATGTTGACACTCTGGCTGTTCACTCAAAATGGCACTGCTGCCTGCATGTGCTCTCTATTGATAAGTAAATGTGCCCTCACTTTGAGATGCTTTTTCAAGTCACAACACACGCTCTGTTTTACATCCTCCTTCTTTGAGGAATAGGTCATGTACAGTAATAATGACAACAATCATTGACGTGCAGTTGTACAGAAATAATCCTTTGACATGCAATTATACAGAACTAATTACGAATGAAACAATCATGTCCAGGTTGCTGTGTATTTTACATTAGGTCTGCAAGTACAACCTGATCATGTGACATAAAAACTAGGACTGAGTTTAGCAACAGGGACTACCTTTAATGAATGTTCAACTTCAGGGACATCTGGGACATCATCAGGAATGGGAATAGGTACTGAGACATGTCCTTCAACAGGAACATCGTCTGGGTTGCTCTGAGATCTAGAGTCTGTATCACAGGTACGATGCTGCGATATTGATTCAGACACCAGAAGAAGATGCCTGCGATTTCTTCCGAATTCAATACCCTCAGATTCTATTAAGTAGGATCTCAGGTCAGCACATACACCTCTCACTTGACCAATTCAATCAAAAACATTTGCTGTTTGCATCCTCACTATCTCACTTCTTTCAATGGATGAAGAAATCACTCATTTTATCATAGTTGTACTTCTGAAATTAATGTTTTTTGAATAGTTGGAGTTTGATTGCTCTGGCATTTTTAGCACTAGGCACCAACAATCTGGAACAGATATGCAAGGTTGTTCTGGTTTGCCTAGACAGAAGTCTCTGAGCAGGTGAGCCAAGTAAATTGTCACGGGGTATATTTCTGAGATTAAGCAAATTCAAGAAAAGATTGGTGTTGAGGGATCATGGCCAAGATGAGCATCGGATAGCAGTAGATTTTTTCAGCTCCACCAAGTTTAACTTTTATGACAGGAAATTATAATTTTTAAGTTATCCTAGTTAAGTTATTTTTACATAAATAGCTTCTGGATGTTTAATTCTAGGATAATATGAAAAAATATACTGAATTAGATGAATTTTCCTGTCAAAATGGCATTGGGAATATTTCTACTCATCAAAATTCCTCAGAATGAGTTTCTCAAAAAGCAGCAATCAAGATACCAGCTTCAGAAAGGAGGTACAAATCGTGTTATCTAATATGCAGGAATTGACAACTAAAATAGATAAAATAGACTCAAAAATAGACAACTTTAAAGAAAAATCTTCTAAGCAAATGGACTTATTACACCAAGATCTACAACAACAAAAAGCACAAATTAATGGAATAGAAGAAGCATTAAATGACACTGAGAACAGAATGTAGGAAGGTGAAAACAACATTGAATTTCTTCTTAAACAAAATACTCTCCTGCAGAAGAAACTGGATGACCTGGACAATGGGGCTCA
>NC_056725.1:1033104673-1033204673 GCF_019279795.1 Protopterus annectens
TGGGGATAGCTATTGTTGTAACCTCATAGAAAAATGCTGCATTTACTAGGTTCGCTATTTTTCTTTTATATTTTGCTTCATATGCTAACAATGTACTTGAGTGCAACAATGTCTCTACATGAAGTAAAGTATACATACTTATATAGCCAGTTCAAGAATGATATATGATGCCGAGTTTAACAGTAAACTTCTTAACTTCTATCAGGCATTCATTCTAACTACTTCATATTTCCTATCAGAAGTTGATGTACCAGTTAGGGTTACACAAGATGACACCTAATATTTTTCGCTTATTCATTAAAATAATGTCCTTAGAGAAAAGGATATTTGAGATAACTTGTCAACAGAGTCTTTGACCAGACTCAACCAAGTAAAAAAAAAAGAAAAAAAAGCTGACATAAAAATCTAACTGTCTATCAATGAATTAGTAAACTAGTTCTCATCACTTATATTACAATAATTAGTTATATATTTGGATGATACGTCAAAGTAGTATATAGGTGATAGATTTGGATGTTCTCATTATTAGCGTCTATAAGTGACATCAAAATGTGTAGTCTGCACAAAGGCATTCAGATGTATGTTCAAATGCACATACAAAACACATAAATCTGAATGGCACAGTGTGGCAGATAGGGAAAAATGTTTCAATGCTAACCATTGTTGTTTGCAAGCCAACAATACAGTTAACCAACATATTTATTTGCTGAAATAAAAAAAATTACATAAAATCATTTGGTTGCCTAGAAGTGGGCAAGATGATGAAGAATGTATATGGAACAAAGCACAGAATATTATTGGAGATGGCAAAGCTAACAAAGTAATTGTATATATATATATATATATATATATATATATATATATATATATATATATATATATATATATCTCTACTGTTTGATGATTTTCTTGAAATGCCTTGCATTGCTAACTTTTATATCAGTTATTAGTAAATTGTTCATGCTGTTAGGTTGTTGATTCTGGATTATATCAGATTAGATTTATGGATGCCTTCCAATTTAAACATAAACTTCTAGTAGAAGTTCTGATGTTTATTCTAATATAGGTTCCTCTTGTTTTAAATGCGTATTTATGAATTGATAAAGATACTTATATAAAGAAGAATATTATTAAAAAGAAGAATGTATATACGTTAAACATTACATTTTAAAGGTTAATAAGCTTTTTAACTTGTTCACTTAGTAATCATTATATATTATTTTAAAGTTATATATAAATTGATGAGTCAAACTTTAATACACTAGTTTGATCAAAAATTAGTTAAAATAAAAATAAATGGAAAAGGGATAGTAAGGAAATTACTAAAAATAAATACTGGGTGGGGCTGAGGCTTTGCTGTTATTGATTGAGTGGAGAAATTGAGTGGCTGATGTTACTCAATTTAGGAGTTTATAACTCCAGGGTGGGTGCGGGATTTGTTTATAAGGTTGTGCAAATAATTTATAGTTGTAAAAAATTATTTTTCAAGACATCCATTATTTGTACCATACACAAGGCTCTAATTTTAGATAGATCCAAAGCATTTTTCATGTTTAAAATTAACCCATTCATGAATAAATGACTTACATGAACACAAGGCAAAGAAACATTTAAAATAAATAAAGAAAAACAAAAAGAATCTCAGTTAGAAAGAAAGAAATTATACCTGTTAAACTACTAAAATGGTTTTGATCAGAGGTATTTCCATAAACATCAATGGTTTAAATAACCCTTGTAAAAGAGGAAATCTATTTAGATACCTAAATTTACACAAATCTAATATAATTTTCTTACAGGAAACACATCTTTTAAAAAAAGATATATCCAAACTAGAAATAAAAGAGTTTATTATTTTATCCAGTTCTGAACATTCACAAAAAAAGAGGTGTAGCCATTTTATGGAATAAGTCATTACCTATTCCTAAAATAGTAAACACCTATCAAGATGATAAAGGAATGTTGTGCTCGGTTATAGTGGAAATAAATAAAAAATCTTTACTTTGGTTAATGTTTATTGGATACCAGGTACAGGAATAACTATCATTAAACAACACCTAAATCAAATTATTCTCTTTGCAAAAGGAAATATTATAATGGCAGGTGACTTTAATTGTATCTTAAATGAAAATGAAACTAGTACTAAAGGTAAAAGAAAGATATCATCACAGGACAAACACCTGAAAGACTTTATGAATTCATGTCACCTTAATGATATCAATAACCAAGCAAACCCAACATCATTACCCTTTTCTTTCTTCTCTAATAGACATAGTTCCTGTTCAAAAATAGAGTCCTTATCTCTCAACAATTAACTAATGATATAATGAAATCCATGATTATCTCCTGCCCATTATCTGATCATAATTGCATTACTTTTGAATTAAACATTAACTCATTACTCAGTGTACAGTGTATAAGAGTACCAGTTTACATTACCAAATTAGAAGAATTCAAGGAATTCATAATAAATGAAATAAATAACTTTATAGAAATAAATACCACCCCTGGTACATCAGTGATATATATTTGGGATGCTCTTAAAGTATATATATATATATATATATATATATATATATATATATATATATATATATATATATATAGGAAAATAATAAATTGGTATAACAACAAAAGAAAATCATGGGATAAAGATCTACAGGAGATACAGAATAAGTTAGATAATCTTAAACTTAGTCAAAATGGTAAACACATAAATAATGACATTAAAGAAAAAAAAATCAATATATTAAACAATAAATATCTAGATAGCCTTAGCCACAAAACAATGATATGTTTAGAAAAACACACATTTCTCACTTTTTCTAATAATCCCAAATATTTAAATAGACTTAAAAATAAAATCACAAGACTCAGGAAACACTATCATATTAAAGAAATATATTCTCCAAAGATGAAGAGAAAGGTATACAATGTTCAAGCGATATTAGAAGAATTCAGGGAGCATTTCCATAAAATCAATCATAAAGAAATATCTATAGAATCAAAAGAAATTATAAAAGGTTTTATAAATAAATACACTAGAAACATCTTAACAAACAGCAAGCAGATTTAACAGACAAAAATATCTCTTATACAGATATTCAAATACAAATTAACAAACTTAAATTAAATAAAGCTCCTGGGAATAATGGAATCATACTGGAATATATAAAATTATGCCTAGAAATGTTTTAACATTATTACAAAATACCTTTTTAATAACCAAAAATGAAGCTATAAGTCATCCTTCTTGGAAATACACATTTATAACACCTATAATAAAACCAAACAAAATTTCAACAAAATGCTCCTCATACAGACTCATTTCTCTATTCAGTGTGGATTATAAAATGTTTATGAATATATATGCTGATAGATTGAAACATATTCTCCCAACATTGATTGATGAGAACCAAACTAGTTTCATAATAAACAGAAACAAATGGGATGATATTAAAAGAACACTATCATTAATAGATTACGCAAATAAGAAAAAAAAAATTAGTTCTAATACGTTTAGATATAAATTCAGCATTTTATTCAGTAAACTGGGATTGTTTATGTTACTTAAAAGTTTAAATTTCTCAGATAACTTTATAAACTTAATAACATATTTATACAAAGGCACTCAGGCATATATCAAAATTGGTACTTATTTATCACAAAATATTCCAATTTTAAAAGGAACCAAACAAGGTTGCCCTCTTTCCCCTTTGTTATTTACTTTAATTATGGAACCTTAGGCTAATTCCATACGAATGAATAAAGAAATAGAAGGATTTAATATAAACTCTGAGATCACATCTAAAATTCAGCTCTTTGCAGATGATGTTCTCATTACACTTAATGGAAATATATCATCCACATCTGCTCTATTTGTTAGTATGGAAAACTTTCAAAACAAATCAGGCCTGTCATTTAACAATGAAAAAAACAAAGATACTTCCTATCTACTTTTAAAAAAGCAGACTAGGATATCAATACCTTAAATATATTCCAGATTCAGGCCACTTTACATATTTAGGGATAACATTAGCCAAAGATGTCAAAAATATTATACATATTAATTATAACAACTTACTTAATAATATTCAGTATCTTATAACCAAATGGAATAAAATCTTCTTTACAATTTAAGAAAGACTAACAATAATTAAAATGATCATTCTTCCAAAAATATTATATATCATTCAGTCTCTTTACTTCCACCAAAATCAATAGTTAAAACATTAAATTCAATAATGCTAAGATTTTTATGGTATCCAATCAAACCAAGAATAGCCCTAACATATGATTTAGGCAGCTGGACAAATGGATGAATTGCCTTCCCAGATTTAGAGTTATACTCAATTTCTTCTATAATCAAATCTGCAATTTTACTAGTGGATCCTATATACTTGGCTAAATGGAAAAAATACTTGGAAGCAATCTGCATAGACGTATTCATTAGTCCCCAATCATACAAAGTAAACACTTTAAACAACCCATTTATTTGGATATTAAAAGATCTCTTTATAACACACATTATGCCAAAACAGTCAGCTAGCTATATTTCAATTATCATAATTAATTTCAGAAACTTCATATACAAATATCTAATATATAAGGAATGTTTTTTCTCTTATACCCTATAGCCTATACACAGGGGATTGTGTCTTCTTCTGATCCCATTAAAACCTTATTATTCAAAGAAAAAGGACTAACATATTGGTTTCAGTTGATGACAGATAATGAAGTTAAATCAATAGATAACTCTAGAGTTTGAAATAGAAAACAATGTATGGTTAGAATTACAAGCATATAGACAATTCTTTTTAAATAAAACTCCCACCAATAAAGAATCTATTCCATTACTGTTAACCTATATACTCATGAATATATAACATAAAACTATATTCAAAGGCAAACTACCTCAACTATATAAAATGATTAGAGATGAAACACATAGGTGTTCTGAACTTTTATGGAATTATTATACAGCTATTAATGATAACTTGTTGGACAAGATAAAAAAAAATCTTAGAATCAGCTAACAGAACTACCTCCTCACTTAGATGGAAGCTATATACATGGAAATTTTTGTATTGGGCATTCTACACTCCACTTATTATGAGTAAGATCACAAAATAAGATAAGGCATGCAAAAGATGCAAAACAGAAAAAAATGCCAATTGGGTACACATGTTTTTTGATTGTAATGAATTAAAATGTTATTGGGAAAAAGTAAATTAATTTCTACAAGCTATACTTACTGATAAGTTTAATATAACTAAATCTATGGTCCTCTTTAATATACCTAGTTACTGTGGTATTAAAAAACCAAACTCCCTTTGTTATGGTCAATCCTATCAGTGGCTAGAAAAATCATAACAACAAATTGGATTTCAGATACTCTGCCAATATTCAATGAATTTAAAAATGCTATTACAGAAGTATGCCACTTGGAACTTTGGACTATCAGGTCAAGAACTTCTAGAAATACACATTCTTATAATATGTAGGTTAGTTCACAGGAATTATTAAAAAAAAGAATGTTTTACAACATGAAACCTTGATTATAATATATGCTATTGAAATGTATAAATGGATGTCTTTCTAAATACTTTTGTTTTGTTGTCTTCGCTATATACATGCATTTGTTCAAAAGTTAAACTTATGTTATAATTATATGTTTAATTTGTTTATATATAAAATCCAATAAAGCTGTTAAAAAAAGAAAACATTGGTATTGTCATGCTTTGGTCTCTCTAGTAATTGCTTTGCACTTTGTACTGCATGTTCAGCTAGACCGTTTGACTGTGGGTACTCAGGACTACTGGTAACATGGCTAAAGGCCCACTCTTTTGTAAATTCTGAAATACCTGACTGGTAAACTGGGCACCACTGTCAGAAATAACTTTGTGTGGGCTACCATGGACTGAGAAATGATGTTTCATCTTAGTAATGACAGTACTGGATATTGGGTTAGGCAGCAGATCAATCTCATACCAATTTGAATAAGAGTCTACCAACACTAAGTAATGTTGACTATTCCAGGTGAATATGTCAGTGGCTACTGTCAACCAAGGTAGTTCAGGAATCTGGTTTAGCTGAAGTGGCTTTTTTGCATATTGAGCAAGATGAAAGCATTTTATCAATATCTTTTGACAGAGAAGGCCAAGATACTAGTACTCTTGCCCTTCATTTGGTAGCTTCAGAACATGGGTAAGCATAATGAACATTTTGGATGTACTCATGTTGTAAGGAAGTAGGAATGACAATTTTAGGACCTTTGAAAATTATACCATCTTCCATAAACATCTCATCTCTGTAAGGAAAATAAGATTGCACTTCTGTTGGTACACAAGATTGCTTTAACGGTCATCCATCATTGATGAAGTGGTTGAGCTTTTGCAAAAGTGGATCCATCTGTGTATGTTCTCTTAGCTCATCAAGTCTTGTAGTAGAAAAATTATTCACTTCCATGACATCAAAGTCAAAATTCTCTGCATCAAGCTTTTCTGTGGTATGTCTGGGAGAGCTGGATACGGTATCAGCCAGAGAAAGAAGTTTGTCTTTCATATAGACCATTTTAAATTTGTACTTTTGTAATATGAGCATCATTCTTTGTAGTCTTGCTGGAGCTGTATGCATAGGCTTCTTTAAAGTAGTGACTAGAGTTTGATGATCAGTCTCAATCTGGATAGATGGGCCATAAATATAATCATGGAACTTCGAACATGCAAACACAATTGCCAAAAGTTCCTTCTCAATTTCAGCATACTGCATCTCAGTTTGGGTAAGAGTTCTAGATGCATAGGCTACTGGTCTGCCCTCTTTAAGAATAACAGCACCGAGACCAAACTTTGAAGCATCAGAGGAAAGAATTACTGGTTTGTGGATATCATAGTATCTTAACGTATGTAGGTGGACTGGCAATTTTCTGCTTCAGGTCATCAAATGCTCTCTGGTGTTATTCCAACCATGACCAGGTAACATTTTTTTGTGTCAGCTCTTTTAAGGGCACTGATAATTCACTGAAGTCTGATATAAACTTGCCCAAATAGTTAACCACACCAAGAAAATGCTGTAAGGCTTAGACACTGTCTGGAGCTGGCATCTCAAGAAGTTTGTTTGGAAGGATCTGGTTGTAAACCTGAACTGGTAAATAAATGACCTACATAAGTAACTTCTGGTAGCTTTAATTTACATTTCAGATGATTGAGCTTTAGATTAATTTCATATACTATTTCCAGAACTTTCCTGAGATTTCTGTCATGCTCTGCTTCACCATTGCCTCCAGCTAGTAAATCATCTACTATTTTTGCACCCGGATAGCCTGAAAAGAATTTGCTCCACTGCATGCTGAAAGACGTCACTGGCAGAATTTATTCCAAAAGGCATTCTGAGAAGTCTGTATCTACCAAATGGTATGCTAAATGTAGTCACTAGTGAAGATTTGTGATCAAGCAATACTTGCCAAAGTTAACTCTTTGCATCTAAGACAAAAAAAATAATGGCATTTGGCACGAAGGTAGCAACTTCCTCGACTGTACACATAGGATGGTGGGGTCTCTTTAATGTTTTGTTTAAGTCTCTTTGGTCAATACTTATTCTGATTTCATCTAAGCTTTTCTTGTGAGTGACCACCATGGAAGACACCCATTCAGTTGGTTCTGTAACTGGACAAATCATACCTTGCTGCACCATTTTATCTAACTGGACTTTGACTCTGCCCTGTATAGATATTGGGACTCTTCTCACTGGTATAACCACTGGACTGACCTCTGGGTCTAACTTCATGGAGTACACAACAGGAAGTTTACCTAGTTTATCTTCAAAAACATGAGCATCGGTGAAACTGGAACTAGGACATATGCTTACATGATGGAAATTCCTGGTAAAAGAAAGCAGTTTTATTTTTAAACTGTCTCTGAGACCTAAGAATGACTGCACAGGTCTCTTGACTACAAAAAATTGCAAGCTGTAACTGTTCCCAGCTGAATAGCATGAAAGCACTAATGAGGCTTTGGTTTGAATCTCTTCACCTCCACAAGCAACAAGCTTCTCAAAATTGGCCAAATTAAGTTGTTCACCAGCTCTTACTCTAGCAAATGTTTCTGCTGACATAACATTGCACTTTGAACCAGTGTCTACTTTGAGCTCTATGGGTTTACCATTAATCAGGACAGTACAAAACACTTCATTTTTTTGCCAACAAATCTACTGCATTAACCTTTTCACCAACCACTGATACACTGTCTACATAGAAATCTACATAGAAAGTAGGGTTGCATCTTTCTATATGATCAACTTGCTTTTTTTGAGTGACCTTTCCTAATAGATGAATGAGGCTTTCTTGATTTACAAAGCTTTGGAAAGTGGTTACATTTTTTACACTTGTGGCATTGCTGACTAAATGCTAAGCACTTTTCTCTTTTGGAGACGACAGTTAGAGTTTTGCTGACTTACCGTTATGCTGCACTGAGCATGTCTGATTTATTGAGCTAGTCTTAGAATTTTCTGGAAAAGTATGGGCTCTCCCTGGAAATCCTGCAGGGGCTGCAGCTGCATGTGCCAGTTTCTGTTAGCCACATGCTACATGCTATCTATTTTCACTCTAGAGGCTGCTGAAACCATGCTCTTATCACTTTATTTGTGTGCCGTTCTGTAAGCTTGTGTGTTTGACAAATCTCTATGGCTTTGCTAAACATTAAATGACTGCCTCAAAGCAAAATCTTTCTCACTGCAGCATTATTAACACCACACACAAGCCTGTCATTTATGAACTCATCTTTCAAATCACCAAATCTGCATGTTTTAGCTTTGTTTCTCAAGTTAGTAATGTAATCTGAAAAAGTTTCTCCTGGCTTTTAGTCTCTTGTGTAAAATAAGTGCCTCTCCAATGTAGCATTTGTCTGGAGGTTACACATTTCCCTAAATGTACATTTCAAGCACTCAGGGTCCTCCCTTGATTCAGCTTGTACAACAATATGGTGGTTTTCCCCTTCTCCAGCATATACTGCTGGTACATACCCAAATGAATGCCCTCTTTCAATGGCGTCTGACTTCAATAAATTAAGTTGAATTAATGCCCTCGTACGTGCATCTTTGTCAGAAAAAAACTGCTTGTATGAAAATATCATATTCCTGCTCAAATATTCTCCAATTCTCTGCAATAGTATTTATTTATTTATTTACATTTGTTTACCAGGAAAGTCCAACTGGGATAAGATCCATTTTCAGAGGAGGCCTAGAGAGAAAAGCTCTGCATACAGAGATTATACAAAACTTATACAAAAAATTATACAAAACATATACAAATAATTTTACAAAAAATATACAAGACTCACAGTACACCAGAAATTACATTTTATGCTATTATAGCTGATATTTGTATTATACAATCATCTGATATAATTCCTTATTGTAGTGTAGACAATGTCGTTTCTCAAAGTAAGCTGAGGAAGGGTTTGTAGTGCAGAAACTGGATAGAAAAAGATGAGTTTAGAGATTATCTAGACATGAGAGAGAGCATAGATTATGAGGAGGTCAGGGAAGAAGAAAAATATGACCAGAAGCTATTAAAACTAGTTAGCCTGGAGTAGTACAGGAACAAAGCCAGGTGTCATTAAGATAATTTTTAAGAATCTTTTTGAATTGGTTGGTATTTGTTTTGGTTCTGATGCTGTCAGGTAGTGAATTCCACCTTGTTGCTACATAATGAGAAAATAGTGAGTTTCCTGCTGTTAGTGGATTTGGACATGTGTAGTAGAGATTTATTTGTTGAGTGAAGACTTTAATTTGTGATATGGGCTGGAGAATATTTAGAAGGGCAGGTTTTTTTTTCAGGTTGATATACTAGTTTGTGTGCTAAGGTTAATTGGTTACAGGATAGAAGTTGTAGGAGTTCTAACCAGGAGACTTTCTTTAAGGAGTGACAGTGGTGGGTATGATGTTCGCAGTCAGTTGCAAAAAAAAATGAACTTTATGAATATTCATTATATGGTTTTATTTTATTGGTTCAATGTTAATTGGGGGTGGATCTGTTTGTTTAAACTGAGCTCAGTAACAGCTTTATAATTTCCTTGAAAAAGTCTCTGATTCACCAGAGATGAAAGGGCTTGGAATACTGCTTATACCTTTTGGATTTTTATGTGACTACACCTTTCGTGTGTTTTATTGAATAAATTCATGGATAAACTGTGAGTCGGCTTTTGTACCTGAACCCACTGCTGCTGTTTTTGTCATTTTGAGTTTGTGTGGCCTACTATGTTTTTTTTTACAAATTTACCATTTTCTTCACTGTACTGTTTTCTTGTAGTTAGTATATATAATTTCCAGGGGGCGGGGGTGGGGGCAGGCCAAAAAGTAGATTTCTGTAGTTTTTTTTTTTTTTTTTTTTGATGTTTCAGTTTTTGGAAACTCGATCATATGGTCTTGTGTGCATAAATTTCAAGTTTCTGAAAACTTGATCATCTGATATATATATATATATATATATATATATATATATATATATATATATATATATATATATATATATATATGTATGTATATACACACAATAAACACATACATAAACGGACACATTTATATAAAAACTATAGCACTTACTGCATGGTGGTTTCACCAGTAAGGTGTATGAATTTCTCAAAAATGTGCTGGTGCTTCTTGTACATCAAAGTGATACATGAAAATTGTAAAAATAATAGTGTTTAAATTATATACAGTCTGTCTGTAAAAGATGTCCCTCTAAGGAGATTAAATATGATTCACAGTCAATTCCAGGTGTCAGTAGCAAAGATATATTGAAGTAGGGGCTGTTTTAGTCCAAGTCAGAAAGTTAGTGAAAGAGAGAAGGTCAGAAAGAGAGAGAAGGTGGGAAGGAGATCACCACTGGAGAAGAGAACTAGAAGCCAACAGCAATGGTTCTGGAGAATATGCACTTATCCAAAAGACAGCTTGCCACAAAGATGGAGACATGGAGCCTATTTTCATGTAGAAGATCAGAACAACAGACTTTCCTAGTGAGTTGTGTTCAGCACGTGTGTTTTCTAAAAATACTGTGATTTGTTTTCTGTTATAGACAACAGACATTAATTTAGCTTTGGCAGATCCAAACTTTAAGTTCCATTGTGCAAATAAAATTTCTTTTACACAAAACACATTCAAACACACACACACCTATATACACACACAAATGCGTGTGTGTGTGTGTGTGTGTGTGTGTGTGTGTGTGTGTGTGTGTGTGTGTGTGTGTGTGTGTGTGTGTGTGTGTGTGTGTGTGTGTGTGGGTGCGTGTGTGTGCGTGTGTGTGCGTGTGTGTGTGTGTGTGTGTGTGTGTGTCTATATTTATCTCTCTCTCTCTCTCTCTCTCTCTCTCTCTGTATATATAATTAATTGTTAAAACAATAGGTATATACAAGGCTTATTCATTGCTATCACATGCAGAATAATTTTTATTCACAATACTTTCTGGACAGGGTGCAGGTCTGGTTCTCTTAATATGTTCAGTACTAGGTACAGGCATATTTTTTCATATATTACACTCTACCTTATCATATTCCAATATTGTATTTATTATGCTATTTCATGAAATGCTGCTGTATCTTGTTTGTTATGCATGACTGTTTTAGTAAAGTACATAGTTATATTTTGTAATTTGCTGACAATGTTTCATACTGTTTGGTTTCCAGTATAACAATACTATTGGCCTTTTTCCTCTCTCATCTCTGTGAATCTCTCCCATCCCTTCACACTTTACTGTATAGGTACATACATATAATGCAGCTCGATTCTTCAAATGTAACATACTGATGCATTTTATTAACCACATATTTTTAACTGATATACTGTTAGTAGAGTTGCAATGTAAGCCAAAATGTGGCATTGCCGTGTTACATTACCAAGTTTTTCATGTTAAATTATGCTATACAACTTACAGGTATAATGCCCTGCTTATGTTGTGCCTTAAGAAAATATTTGTGAATTCTACCAGTGGGTTTCTATATAAAATGAACAAAGTAAATCAGAACAAACAGACATGTACATTTAGAAACATGGGATCAATAATTCAATCACTCCAAGCAGGTTGTTTCAATACCATTTGTACTGTAGGACTTAAGCAGTTATTATTTTGTATGCATGTTCTTTACCCAAAGTAATGTCGCTAGTTGTGTCAAAGTAATAAAAAAGGTAACCCACCTGCATTGGGTGTCCTGATAACCTCCTCCCCAAGCTGGATTTTTCTAATCTGTTCATAAATTTTGAGATTTGTGTCACAGCACAACACCACAAAGATTGTGCCATGCTGTGGCAGAGCTAGTAATGTTAAATGATTTTACACTATGAAGTCAAACCAGCTGTTACTTTGACATGACCTGCTGAACTGCTGGGGGCACAGAACTCATCATAGTGTCTGTGCAGTTTATGGTGTACTCAGTTCCAATTTGTTGGTCTCTTATTAGCATATACATTCAATTACATAACTTTACCCCTCACAGTTTTTGTATTAGGTGCTATAAAGTAGCTCTGGTCAGACAGAGAGACAGTGTCACCTGACCTGATTTTCATATTCTACAAATTTTCTCCATGTTTTAGCTGGTCATTCTTGCCAAAGCCACATTAGTTTTTACACTAATAATATGTGATGTGCGGTTTAACTTAATATGTCATTAGCAGGGAGAAATATGAGATAGTAACTAATAAAGATGAAAGTGCTTAGTTGTGTGTCTTTGAGTTAATTTTTTTTTTCACATACTCAACTCCACATATGAAGTTTTGGATTTGTTTTATTACTGTATTGTTGTCAGTGCTTTGTTCAGTAGTTTTGGTTAGAGTGAATTTTCTGTGCTTTTCATTTAGTATATTTAATCTATGGTTGTTTTATGACTATGGTAAATGTTGACATCCAAGCAGTCCTCTTACTTATGTTGTATATTTTATTCATTTTGTGATTCATCTGCTTTTAATTTACTTCGATATTTTATTCTTACTAATGTGTTCATGAATGCAGACATTATTATCATAGAACCACTTCACAGTACCTTAAGCAGACTTAGATGTATCACTGAAATACAGTATCCTAGTCTGTTTTTATAATTATGATATTTCCTGCATTATAGTTTCCACTGACAAACTCTAGGAAGGCTCATTTAAGTATCACTCCATTTTATTTTGCTTACATGTTAAAGACAATGGTATCATGACTTGTGTTAATTACAGTAGATGTGATGCCAAGATAGAGAACTTATTTAAATGTTATATATTTCTTCTTTCTTACTTCAGACTGTTGGTACATAGATAAGATATATTTAAGCTTTATAAAATATGTAATACACTGTGCATTGTGAAATTACATTAATAAAATGTCTATAGTGACAGGAAACTTGCATTTGTATTTGTTCTATGATGTGGAAAAAGACATCTCTAAAGATGGAGCTGAAGTTATAATCCCCTTCTGCAGAAAAGAAGCAGTTGGATCCAGAATGTGATATATATTTGGTATGAATCACTCACTATTCTCTGAAAGGAAGTTAGCAGATCATAAAATGAAGTTATTCTTCAAAGAGGCAGTTGGCCACAGCTTGGAAAGAAAACAGCCATTAGTATGCAAACAGTCGCCAGAGGTATTGCAAATCATGTTTAATGTTAGTCTTCCTCCCATCTTTCAAAACCATTCTGAAAGACTTACTAGCCTGGAGACTGCTCTATTCTTACTCAACACCAGGATAAACTATATCCCTAAATAGAACTAACAAATGGATCAGAGTCCAGTAAGCGAACCACACCAACTAATTCAATATTAGGCACACTGTAGAGGTAACACCGCAAAGGAAGTGCTAATACACCCACATAGCTTGCAAAACTTTAAATAAATCAAAAAAACAACAAAATGAAGCATGAAATGCCTTAACTAAATCACCGCATTTTTCATCCAAAGCAAATAGGACTTCATCAGATATATAACAATCAGTGAAAGGGTCTAATATATACAAGATTAAATTAACTAATTATCCAGTAATACACAACAAACCAATCAGCATTCAGCATAGTAATAAAAATACATTCAAATAACAGTACAGTAAAATAACCTAATGTATTAAAATACAACTTTGTCCTCACAAGTCCTTTACAGGTGCCAGGGTGGATAAAAACCTTGTAACTATTCTATTAACAAAAAAAGATATATATGTTTTTTTTTTAAATACCAAAAAAATTATTTTTAAAATAGTAAATACTGAAAAAGAACAGTACCATGAAAGCCAAGTAAGCAAAAGCAGCTGTCAGTCTAAAGAAAATTATAACCTTGTTGCTCTTAATTTTAAAACAGGTAACAATGAAATATTGTCATTCAATTCTGGGAATTCATTTGCTTGTAAAACCACTTTCCTATATATCTCCCTATATTCAAAGGTTTCCTCCAACATGGCACCTCCATTATTCCATAAAATGGACTCCAAGACATAAAAATAAAACTTTGCATTTTTACAGGCAATAGTGTGTTTGTATAAAGCATTATTCACATTACAGGTCTATATATTATAATTATGCTCACAAATACATTTTTTAGGGCCCTCTCAGTCTTGCCTACATAAAATGCTTTACACACTTCACACATAGCCTGATAAACCAACCCTTTACTATCGCAATTATAATATTGTTTGGCTTTATGCATAAAGTCTCTACTGGGAAAATAAATATAATCCATATTACTTATATACTTATATTGAGTGCACTTATCACACTTATAGGTGCCAGTCTTGGTTTTCTTAATCTCACTGTGCTTAAAAATACCGTTCCTATATTCAAAGATTTGCTTTAAATTAAAGCCTTTCTTATAAGTAAAATGCAGAGGCCCCTTGAATACATTATCTACATCAGTAAAACCCCTACAAAAGATCACAGCACTTTCACATAGTGTCCTTTATAATTGCCACATCCTTATTAAAATTCAATATAAAGGCACCCCCAAACTCATCACTATTAGCCTTCCCATTAGCACCCTCTTCATTATTCAAATTCAGGGTTCTTTCCTTATATCCTAAAATAGGAAAATATCTGTTTTTTCTACCCTCCATAACTTCACCAATACCTTCATTTAACATATTCTCAGGATATCTTCTATCCAAAAATATTTTTAATAGCATTACATTCAATCAGGAAATCACCTTCTTCAGAAGTTATTCTGGAGCATTTTTGCTTGTAAGGGTGGATGCTTGTAAAATATAAATATGAACTGGAAAGTTTATGTTTTCTAAAAAAAATTTGATTTAAATTTCCTTTTATCCTGCATTTTACATATAGTAATATCAAGGTAATTAAACTTAACTCTGTCAACCTTATGAGTGAATTTTAAAAAAACTAGTAGTGTTGGCTATATAATTAATAAATTCCATTAATTTTTGCTTTGTCTCTTTCCAAAAAATGAAAATATCATCAAGGAATTTTTTATACTGACTCCAACACTGGGAAAAGGATGAATTGAAGATAATTTTTTCCCACATATGAAGTACAATATTCCCATAAATTGGGGCGCAACTAGCACCCATCGCCACCCCACTCATTTGTTTATAGAACTCACCTTCAAAGCTCATAAAATTCTTATGAAGAATTAAATCCATCAACCCCACCAAAACTCTAAATTCATCCTGGCTAAACTTGCCCAATTAATTTATAGCCCCTTCAAACTACTCTTGTCCTACTTCATGGGGAACAATAGAAAACAAATCCACCATGTCTATTGTAACATATAAAATATTATCACTATACAAAACTATGGTCAATTTCCCTTAGAGAATCCCAAGAATCTTTAAGGTGTCCCATCTGGAAGGTACTCAGTGTCTTAAGTTTCATATCCACAAATTTTGCTAAAGAATGTGTCTTAGACCCATTAGCCGCCACTATGGGATGCATAGGAGAATCTTTAATATTCTTATGCACTTTGGGTATGCCAAAGATACAAGGAATAACTGGTTTCTCAGTTTTCAAAAAATTATATGTATCCAGGTTCAACAAGCCTTCCAAAATCATATAATTCAGGACCCAGTTAATCTTTTTATAGGCAATGTTAATTTTGTTTTTAGAAACTCTCATATATTTATTAGGATCCTCTAATAATTCCATCATCTTGGCTACATGTATTATATTGTCCATAATAACAGTCCCTCCCCCTTTATCCAGTTTTAAAACTTTAATATTAGCATTACCTTTAATAGTGTTTAATACCACCATTTCTTGCTTAGTTAAATTAGAGTAAACCTTCTCTTTTTTCAAATTACTTCTAAGCTCTTTTTCCACCGCTAGTTCAAAGTTTTTAAGCTGTGGATGAAGGGGCGGGTTATAAATACTCTTTCTCTTAAGTCTGGAGTCCAAAGGGCAGTCCTTGTCATCCTTATCAAATAAAAGCTCCAAATTCTTCTTTCTTGTAAAAAGTTTCAGATCAAAAATTAATTTATTAACATCTGTCTTACTACTAACTACACATTTAAAACCTTTCATAAATAAAGTAAAATATTTTTTATTTAATTCAACACCATTATAATTATAAATCTTATAGTCTTTCCATTCATATATACAATTGCCTATATTAATAATCATATCATATTTATCCAGGCTATTAATCACCCCCTTTACAGCAAACAACCTATCTTTACTTCCTAATTCCTCCCCCTGTGGTGTTGGTAAAAACTGTTGGACTTGTTTTTTATCCTTTCAGACCTCCACAGGAGGGGATATTCTAAAGGGTCTCTTGGGTCTATCTCGACTTTGTAATGCTCACCAAAATCATCTAACGTATCCAAATTCCTTTCATCTCCCTTATTATACCTTTCACCCTGCTCAAACCTATCACTATCTCCATTTCTTTGCAAATAAAAAGCAGGCCTAGGTTTAGGTTAACTCCTATGTTCTTTATATTCAATCACATATCTATCAAATTTCTTATTCTTTTTTCTTTTCACTAAACAACCTACTTTATCCTCAATTCTATTTTTAATATTCAAATATTTATTCCTTTCCTCGTCAATAGTGAACATTAAATCCTCAGCAATCAGTTTATTTGTGGCCTCAATCTTTTTATAAATAGCCTCCATTTGGGTAGTATTGTTCTTAATAATCAGTTCCATAATCGAGAACCCACACTTATCAAATACATCTAACAACTCTTTATGAAAATTGGACCCTTCAATAATATTATTTAGGTACTTAACATACCCTTAGACCCTTAGGTACCATTTTTGCTTTAAGACACTCAGTCAAATATCAATTGTCTACCTGTAGGGACTTGTATTTAAATAACAAATCATACAGACAGTCTAAATTGTCTTTATATGTTCTAGTGATAGAGGTTACACCTTGTTTCTTTTTAGAAGAAGAAATTATTCCGTAACCATATAGTCCAATCTGATATTTGTTATCCCCCCATTATACAAATTACATCAGCTTAACTTAACACATTTACATCCCCAGTTTTACAGTAACCTTTTTTTATTATTAGTAGCATTTGCCGGTCATCTTTCCTTCAGTCTCGCTTATCACGAAACCTTATGAATATGTATCTGATGAAGTCCTATTTGCTTTGGATGAAAAATGCGGTGATTAAGGTGTTTTATGCTTCCTTTTGTTGTTTTTTGATTTATTAAAGGTTTTGCAAGCTATCCTGGTGTATCAGCGCTACATTTGTAATGTTACCTCTACAGTGTGCCTAATATTGAATATATCCCTAAATACCTTTCATCTCATTACTCTCCCTTCTTCATTCACTTCCTTAGTTCTATCAATTTCTCTTCCCTGGCTTTTTCTTTAAATATACCATAAGCCTGCTTTTTGCTTACTTTGTATTACAATTCCTGTTTGTATTATACTACCTTAGCTTTAATTTCTCTATAAACTGGCTAAAATTTCTCTAACTATTAAATCATTGTCATATAACTTTCATCTATTCTTAACCAATGTTTCCTATTATGTCTAATTTGGTATAATTATTTAAACTGTGGGAGGAGTTCAATAAAGCCTACACAGATGGATTTTCCATGTAGGCATAGTGGCATGGATCTAACATGGAAACCGGCAGCCATGCAATCCAGTAAACAGAGCAGAGGGGCATGCACTAGCATGCAGACACGGACGTGCCTGTGGCATGCAAATCACCTCATAATCAGGTGAAATCCATGGAAATAAGGGTGTTTTGTGATCCAGGAAGCAGCTAGGTATCCGTGCAGAACCTGTACTTGTTCAGAAGTGTACATGGAAAATAAAGATTTATAGAAATTAAAAAAATTAAACAAGGGCTGTAAAAGCCCAAGAAGAAGGTCAGAAATGTCATGGTAGACACAGATATGTGAAAAACTATGCCCTGTGAGTCCAAAAACTAATGCAAAATAATATAAAATAATATTTTTAATACCCATATTATGTCTGAGTGGCACGCAGCAACACACAAACATGCTGTTATGCAAAAAAAAAATTAAAATATTTAAAAAATAAAAATAAAACAAATGTCAGAATACTGCATTAGACTGCCTTGCATGCAGTATGTACAATGGTAGATGTCAGTGGTTGCTAAGGAGGCAGGCACTGGAATAGTGAAGCATCCAGGTTATGTCAGACCCCACTCTGATGGACCTCCTGCATATCCACAAAACAAAGAGTAGTAGAATTACCCATTCTAAAGACCTTGCCTGTGTTATAAATAGGACCTGCTGAAGAGATAGGTATGTATCCCAGAGACTACCCTGTCTGTGGAACAGGCTCCCCATCCATGTGAAGCAGAGTTCCTCCCTAATCCAATGCAAGTCCAACTTGCACAATCAGACGGGAAACCAGAAATTCATCCCTGGTTTAGCATCCATGTCTCTGATGCAAACAGGTAACCTGTAAATGGTTCATCTCCCAGGCCCATGCTTGCACTTATCAAGGGTACCAAAACTCATCAGAGATTTGGGATGCATGGCTAGGCTTAAAAAGGCCCTTTTGGTCGTTAGCCTACTAAACACCTATGAACCTATGTGCAAGGATCTGTATGCAAATGAGCTGGGACTGGGGTTAGTGAATAGCAAAAATGGGCACTGTGTCTGCAGATAAAACCTGTGTAGCCCCATAACCATGTTGGTGTCATTAGAACAGGTAGCTGGCAAAAAAGGGGGGGTGTCACTAAACGTGTAAATGGACTGGAGCTCAGTTGCACCTGTTTTTGCACTGTAAAGCTCTGCTAAGCAGGGGTATATGTCTAGTGCTGCTAAACTTTGTTTAGCTGCAAGCCACATGTTTTAGCTGGTTTAAGCTACGCTGAGCATGTCCATGCATGGGGGTGTTTCCAGAATGCTAAAAAGTGTTTACACCAGCGCAGCAGGTTTACGCACCATGCCACAGTGCTCAGCAGGGAAGGCATTTAAAAAAAAGGAAATAGCCTGGGAAAGCTAATCATGTCTAAATGACTGACAAGCCCTGTTCCACTAATACTTGTCCATTCAGACCCCTCAATGATATACCTGGCAGGTTGAATGCATCATAGTCAGCCAATCACATAGAATGCATCTGCAGGACACCACTATAAAGTATGCATGCACCCTACAATCTGATTTCTCACACATACTCTGCAGCACTGGAGTACAGACTTGGGAATTTAAACTGACAGAATGCTAGGGGCTGCTGCTGCTCTGCTACATCTGTATGTGCTAGATACTGAGGGCAGTGCTGATGCTCGTGCTGACAACAGGCCTAGACTGAGAAGGAGAAGAGTGTTCAGGCCCAGGGTAACCTTCCATGAGCTACATGAGCTGCAGACTGTAGAGTGCTACTGGATGGACAGGGACATACTATAAGAACTCACTGAGCTTTGCCGCCCTCAACTCAGACCCAGAGCCAACAGAGGGGAACGCATCCCAGTGAAAACAAAAGTATGTATAGCCCTTAGAATACTAAATACAGGTAGTTTTCAAAAAACAACTGGGGACATGATGTGGGTCTCAAAGGCATCTGCATCCAGGGTACTCCAATAGTTCTTGGCTGCCATGCAAACACATGCCAGTGAACACATTTATTTACCCCACACCCCTGAGGAGAAGGCCAATAGTATGCATCTCTTCCACCATGTAGCACACTACCCTGAGGTACTGGGTACCATAGACTGCACTCATGTGCACATCAAACCACTGCCTGGTGAGGAGGGTAGATAGAGTCCCCCACCAGTGCCACAGGGGGACTTGGAAAAGTAACTCCCCGAGTCTGTCCCTGTAGGCAGATGTAGGCATGTCCAGTATGTCCTGGCCTTGGCAAAGAAGCAACACATAGCACATGCACTGACAACCTAGGGTCCTAGGAACTGACATCTCACTTGGACTCACATACATAATAAAATGGATGCCAGCCACACCATACAACCAGTACCTTATCCTGCATTGGCTGTGCACTGTGTGCATCAGACAGAGTCAGCCATGAAGCACTGTTATCTCAATTGCTGCAGTCACATGGTAAGTCACTCTTCTTTACAACAAATGTATGGGGTATTAGACTATGGTAGCATATGTATGGACCTGCTGCATGCATGCAAGGGATTAGAGTGGGCTACTGTGCTGTCTGCAGAGAACTAACAGCTGTGGGACAACATGTACTTTCTGTCTAATACCAGCTGCCCCATAATATGCAATAGGCCACAAGGCAGCAAAACCCACTGCACTATGCGAAGGAAATGCCAAACAGTGGGGCCATAGGACAGAAGCATGACTGTCATTGCTAGAGTCCCCTACCCCCAACACAGCCATGTTCCCATGCAACTGCATTAACAGTATGTTACCAAGGTCATAGCAGCAGACCACACAGTCACAGGGCTGTCCTAAACAACCTGGTGACATGCCCTATTTCCTGAATATGCAGGGGTCAGAGTTATATCTGTCTGCTGTTGATAATGTCAGGAATTAAACTTCACTTTCTGGTGGCTGGTGTGGCTTAGTGGGATAAGTACATTAGTATGGTATGGTGTTCATGGTTCAAAGCAGGCTGCACCTACAATTTTGCATGTGAGGTACTCCTATGGTAGGAGTCCCATAGACTTATAAAATATGTCACTATTTGTTACTGTAAGAAGGCTGGACAATGCCAGAAAGAATGGAGGGACAGGGGGCCACAGCTATGGACATTACACATGCACTGAGTAACCTAGAAGGTGGCTAGTATAACAGCAGATTGTAACCAGTCAGAGTAGCAGCAGGATGTACAGGCCATCACGTAACTTTGTCAGTACATACAACAAGCAGTGGGCACCATGTAGTTGTATATTACCAAAACAACACAACTGTCTGAGGAGCACAGCAGACATACAAGGCAGAATGCTGGACATCATGGGAAATGTACAGTCAGAGGTTCATAGGTTCATAGATTCATAGGTTTATACTAGGCTATCTGCCCTAAGGCATTTATAAGCAAATTTTTCTATTTTGTGGCTACGCCACCCTTATATGAAAAATACTGTGCCCATTAGTTTGTTGTGCCTCTGTCCAGCAGTGACACAGAGATGATTCCCGGGGTAAATCTCCCATCCACAGGTCTAGATTTCTCTTGAACAGAGTCAGCGAGGTGCTCTGCCTCACATGGACCGGGATTTTATTCCACAGCATAGGGAGTCTCTGAGTGATAAATCTATCCCTCCAGCACGTCCTATTTATATCCGTGCTAAAAGTTGCTTGCTCTAGTGGTTTTGGTGGATAAGTCTGTAACCCTGTGTGAGATGTTACAGCATGTATCCCAGTCACAGCATACCTACAACTACTTAGAGCAGGAAATATGAACAAAGCTATGAACAGGAGTGGGACAAAGGTCCTCATATAAGGAGAAGGATCAACTAATGGCCACACAAATGTAGACAGTGCAGAGAATAACAGGTCATCCAGTAGCATTGGTTACCTGGTGTGGATGGAGTCAGTAAATCAACTGTCATCAGTTCCTAACATCAATCTATAATGATTTGCCACTGATACCAGAAAATCACAATGCTATGTAAAACATACAAGACATATGATGCAAAATCCTATACAGTCGATTACAGTCTGTACACACCCTAGCTATGACTCAGATATTATGTGCAGCACACAGCTGGGGAATCCTTTGGACATAATATCAATGAGGTGCTGGACTGCTGAATCTTGTGCAGCAGTCAACTGGCTGTAGCACTCAAAATCCTGGACTGGAGTACAGGTTAGTCTGGCCTGGAGTCACCTTGTAAGTACTGATGGTCACACTGGGCATGCTCCTACACTTAACTAATTTTGGCCCATGTCTGATAGCTCTTATGCCTAAAGAACTGAGTTGTGAATTGTGAACTGCATACAGACAGGTAGGTATATGTATCTCTCTCCCTATCCCCCTCAGACATGATTACCCTTATCTATCAGTATGTGGCACACACATATACATATATATATATATATATATATATATATATGTGTGTGTGTGTGTGTGTGTGTGTGTGTGTGTATATCTATTTATTTATATATATAGAAATAATAGAGGTAACACATATATATATATATATATATATATATATATATATATATATATATATATATATATACATATATCCACATAAAGGTATACAGTGATGTAGTGCTGCAGCCACTGTACACCAAATGTAACCAGTGGCATGTGCAAGTAGTACTGTGAACTTTAGTGTGGACTAGTAGGTAGTCAGGGGTTATAATCTCACATCACCCACTGTCTGTGTATATGTATCTTTTCCCATACAGCAGTACAGACATCCCTATCAAGCCTATGTCTGTGCAATGGTCACTCATTTTATGGCCCTCTGACTAGCGTCCTCCACAACAGTGGCCTCTCTGTCAACAGCTACTGATGTCAGCCACCTTAACAGCAGTAGCAGACACTGTCAGAACACATAAGCTCTATGGCACATTCAATAAGTACATAGTACAATAGTATAAACTACTAGATAGGTAAGGGTTCTAATCTCAAAAAGGGCAAGTGGGTGTGTGTGTGTGTGTGTGTGTGTGTGTGTGTGTGTGTGTGTGTGTGTGTGTGTGTGTGTTTGTGTAAATATATCCCCTTAAAGCACTGTGTCTGTCTCGCCTATCAGTGTGCAATGGTTATACATTTTCAGGCCCTGTCAACCCCCCCCACTACCCTCCTTTACAGGGCCTGTCAATATCATCCCCCTTAACAGTACTGGAAGACACTCTCAAAACACATATGCTCTGTGGCACATGTGATAAGAAAACACTTCAATAGTGTAAACTATTAGATAGGTAGGAGTTCTAATCTCAAAAAGGGCAATGTGTGTGCATTGATTATGCATTTTAATGCCCTGTGAGTAGCTGTTGGTCCTAAATAGCCCATGTCTAAGTATGCATAAATGTTATCTGCCACCACCTACATTTGTAGGTATGGCACACCCAGGTGACACATAGCAAAGGTAGGATGCATTGTCTCACTGTTCTACATATATGCACCTAGGTAACCATGCACATATACAGATGTTCCTTGTTGATGTCTTATTTCTAAATTGCAACCATGCCATCCTGAGCAGTTGTACTGCCATCAAGTCTCCACAGCATAGCCACTCAGACCTCTGCAACAGAAACATTCAAAGTTCTGAGATTTACCTGTCAGTCTGCAACAACACTGCCAATTTAACATCATGCAACAACTGTACAAACACTTTGATGTGTACTCACAACACACCACACCATACAGCACCTGTCATGGCATAACACAACTGCACTACACCATGTTGTGTACTGTACTATAGACACCCTGTGCATCAGACACATATTTGCATGTCCCTGCATCGATGGTATGCATAGCAGGGATGTGGCACAGGTATCATCACATGCATAGGGTGTGGTATGGGGGTGCCAGAGGCCTAGGCTATGCCAAACAGCTGACATTGTGTGTGTGAGTGAGAAAGGGATGCTGGTCAGCTGGGCCATGGGGAGGTGCCGTGTGTGTCTGTTGGGGTTGTGTCTGCACAAGGTAAGATGTGTTATTAGTCGCTGACAGTGACTGGTGTTTGCTGGGCCCATGTCCCTCATGAGACTGCCCAGGACCACGTGCCCATGGCCTGGCATGTCATGGTGTAGACAGCACCCTCCCTTCTGTAGTGCTGGAGTTACTGCTACTACAGGAGCATGAGTGTGAATGGCCACATGGACTCTCAGCGGATGTTGCTGAACTACGGCCACATGTCCAACACCCTACTCCCACCACATGTTCTATCACAATGTGCGGTCAAGGACTGACAATGTCGCACCCCACTGCCTGTCCACTACATCAGTGAAATGATGTATGGCATCACCAATGTGGTGGGGGAGTCACTGATGTCAGACAGTGATGCATCCATGATCCTGAGCATCCATCTGGTGTTGCATTTGGAATGTGCCTGTACTTCCATGATGGACTGAAACATGTGCTCAGGTGACTCATGATGTGACACCTGTGACATGTGGTGAATGGGCAACAGTCCTCCTTTGAGCACCCCTCATCGATCTGCCTGTGTGGGACTTCCCAAGATCTCTGGCTATGGCCAGTGTCTACACACACTGATGCCATTGTCTCCACACTCTCCTGTTCGATGCCGCCACACTCTGACTGTCCAATATCTGTGGCCACAGGGGACTGGGTTTGTGTGGGCATACTGACTGTGTGCAGGGACAAAGGGGGAGGAAGTGGGATGTCAACCCATGGGACAGATTCATCCCCCAACAACCCCACCTGTGCCTCACTCTGGCCACCATCATGATTAGAGTCTGATGAGACCCTGACATCAGGTTGTGAGCAGGACAAACCCCAACTCCCACGGTCACCTGTGAGGAGGAAGACAAAATAAGTACATTACTACCTGCATTACTATGTATGGTGATCCACACACACACACATACAGGTGAGGTGCCACAACTGCAGTACACATACCCACATCATGTTTCTGATCCCATGCACAACACACATGCAGACTACAACATACACACATAAGACAGGCCAAGTAAACCACATGCACTGCAGCTACATCTGGTTAATGATGCCACTACTATACACCTGTGAGATTAGCAATATGTCAGGGTATGTGATAGACCTACACCTAAAACACAGTGCACCTGTCTTCACCAAACTATTGCCCCCTGCATAGCAGACTGCATGACCCTTCACATAGCAGACTGCATGATCCTTCACAAAAATAAGTGCAAATATGTTGCAGATCCTACACATACACTACTGTGGTTACCGGTACAATGCATTGTAGTTAACTCCTCTGAGACTGAACAAGTAGTGTACTCTGGCTAAGCATATCAGTAGTGTATACAGCAAAATGGCAACCCGTAACATTGTTTGGGGATATATGACCCATAGAAAATCATTATCACACTCCTGCCTCACCTGATGGACTTATGAAAAGGTGAGTGAGAGATATTGTCAGCAATAACAAATGTGGCATTGTTGCAGGATATGTGCATATAGCTACATGTACAGTAGGTACTGTGATGCTGCCTACATTGCTGACATTCTGAGTATGTGTGCACAGATATGCATTACAAACAACCCCCCCAATACAGATTAACCTGACATCCGTGTACTGGTATGCAGAAGCTGCCACAATGACTGATACAGTATTACAGTGATGCACACAAGAGGCTTACCTGGACACTTGTCTGCTGTAGAGGCTGTGGCACCCTCCTCCACAATATATGGGGTGATGGATGCTTGGAAGCTGGTGGTTGATCCCAGGTTCACCAGGAATTCCTCTGTGCCTACTGCTGCAGGCCCCTCACCAGTGGCAGCAGAGTCCCTGGACACAGCAGCGGCCCTTTGCCATGCAGCATTTACCATATCCATCATCCTGTGATTGACCTGCTCATAGCTTCTGTCCTGCAGTCTTACACATTCACTGCTGTGACAAGGTCAGCCCACATTGCAGGATGTTACTTAAAATTGTGACAAGTCCTGGAGAGCAGAATGGCATAATGCCATCTTAGGCCATCCAGGATCACATCATTTTCCCAAGCTGTAAACAGTGGGTGCCTCCATCTATACATCCTTTCTGAAAGACAAGTCTAGGGAAACATATCACAGGACCACATTCATTGCTCTCCACTATGTACACATCCTGCACAATCACATTGGCCTGCACTATGCACTGCTACCGCCCATGTCATACCCTGCCATTTATCAACACAGTCTGTATGTGGCTATCAGCAGCATAGTAGCTATATCAGTTATGTCCCTGTGTGCCATGATGGAGTGTGCTAAATGTCTACCCTTCCATCAGTGCCATCTACTGTGCTGTGTCCCCTATGGCCGACATCCCAGTACTATGTCAGACAGCCACTGTTCAACAAATAGGTGTGTTATTATGAGTATATAGGGATAGTCCAGCAACAGCTGTGTGCCACAATGGCAGACAGGAATGCAAATGTGCTGTAGAGTATCTTCCCTACAGGTGTCCTACTTCTCCAGTAAACAGATGTATGTGGAATGTGAACATGTGCCTGATATATGTTTTCTCTTTTCCAGAAACATGTGGATGTCTGGCAAACAGTTAGACAATAATTGTTAGTTGTTCTTAGACTGTGGAAAATCTGTCTGTCACACACCAGAACCCTCAAAAAGCAATTTATGCTACATTAATATATGTTACTGTATTCATACCTGTACATTGTATGATCATTATATACACTCTGTCACTGAGGTTGGGCCTGTGTCCCCCACTACTAATGACTACGACCTGCAGTCCTGCTGTACTGGGTTGTCAGATATGGTAGCCATAGTTGTCAAGTGGTGAGATACGAATGTTGACAACACACTGACTCAGCTAGAGTATATCAGGGACAGTCAGGGACATCATTACAATGTCTAGGCTATTCTTATGTGACATTCACAGACTGAGGGGAGCTGAATGACAGTACATCATGCGATATACCATCTGTGTCCACCATTACTCATTGTCACTATATCTAACACACAATCCAGTGGCATTCGTATGGGAGCCAACCATTGTAGGAGGGAGTGAGAGGGCCACAGCTGTGGTCTAAGTCACACCAGCCAGAGTTGTAAGGCATGGCTGTACTTTTGGATAGCAGACTATCAGCAACATGTCATTCCCAGAGATATACTACAGGCCTACTGTTGTAATCCCTATTGCCCCTAACTGCATCCTCCCATCTGCGTCCCATTTGATGGGGACTTGCATTACATACCTGGTAGAGTGCTATACTCCTTTTGCGCAGAAATCCTGAAGTAAACTGATTCTGAAATGTAGTCTGGCTTGGTAAAGCAAGGTACAGATCTGTTTACCATAGGCAGCTGCTTGCCTTTTGTAGGTAATGCTCAATAACAGGTGAATGCCTGTGCACTAATCAGTGGTTCAGACTTGCTAATTGCATCCAGAACATCTGGATTTCAGTTTCATTAGCCAATGACATGACACAACAGTGCAATATTTAAGGCTTTCATGTAGGCCTTGTCCCCTTTCCTAGGCTTTGAGAAGAAAATTACCGAGGTGTGGAGACTACAGCATCACAGAGGGGAGGTGCAAATACTGTTCACTGTTGGGATTCATGTGATATGTCCACAGTTCTGCATGTTATGTTTGGGTATTGTCAAATGACTTTCTGATTATGTGGCAGTTCAGTGTTAAACAATGTGGGTTGAGGTCAGTAATGGGGAAGAAAGATGTGAGTGTCATACATCATAAACATCAGAATAAGCATGTTGCTGCAGTAGATGCTGTTCTATCAGCTGTGTATGTTTATAGGGGCAGACTGTGACACATGTCCCTGTTGCTTGACCTATGCTCCCCCACCCCTTCACGTATGGGTGTAGTGTGGATAACTTGTTCTAGGGGGTTGTGAGGTAAGGTAAGTCTGCAGCAGGAAGCTAAACATACTGCTGGATATGTTGCAGGCTGCAGCTGCTGTTTTTTTCCCAGGACTCATACTGGGGAGTATGAACACATTGGAGGACAACAAGCTGTATGTGTCAGCTAGGGAGCAATGTCGGCTATGTTGTTACAGCAGAGCCAGGGTGAGGCTACCCATAACAGTCCAGGTGAGGCATGTGCTTAAAATACATATGCTATGTAACAGTGCCATAGGAGTGTTAGGTGACATATAGGTAGCCTATGCATATTTGTGTAGTGTATTCCTACCTAAAGTCCTTTGACATGCTAAGATGGGTCGCAGTGAATGCAGTAGCAGCAACCTGTTTTGGTTAAAATTGCATGACTCAGTCATTATTTGTTGTATTCACAAGAATGTTATTGAAGTACAACACACTGGATTTGAACCCAGGACAGTAGAGCATGCTGGGGATTTAACAGACTGAGCTACTGAGTCGATAGTGCAGCAGGTGTATCTGCAATATATATATGTGCATGCATACAGTCTGTTACACAGGAGTTGCATTAGCATGTGTGTATGAATGGGTATGATGTGCGACACTGAACTGTTTGTCATGCTGTTCTAACCTCACTCTGCACTGAGTTGTCAGTACTTTAGTGCACAGAAAAGGTTTTGTGACAACTGTGCCAAATGTAGGTGGCACAACTGTGGTGATTCTGCAACAGTCTGTGCAGTTGACAGCTATACATGCTATCCCAGGCCTCACATACATACATTATGATTTATTTGGCTGTGTACTGGTTTGGTGTCTGCATCACAGTCTCAAGTACACTCCCAATTTTCCAGTTATATGTACAAGCAGTGTGTCACTGGCAATCAGATATGTTTATGGAAATACCTCTTTTACTTCAGAGCTGAGTGGCCTAGTGAGTGTAATACACTATGCTGTAGTTGACAGGGTCCCATGTTTCAGACTTGGCAGGGGTAATTATTTTGCAGATGTGCCTAACAGTGTCAGAAACAGAGAAGGTGATTAAGGCAGTTTTAAGCAATTTTAAGTGGGTTTGTGAGATGTACCGCACAGCTTATCTCTGTTTAAACCCATGGTCATTTTTAAAAAAGAAAGGAAAAAGGGGTGATAGGAAAGTTGTAAAATGGGGGCAAGCAGGGGGAAAAACATACTGAAAGGCATAAGTAGGGATGTGCAGGACAAGTGTAGGAAAGGACCATAGCTCTCCATTTCTTCTACAGCAACAGCTGTGCAGGTTGTACACAATTTGGAATTTGGAGCCTCTGAGAGCAACAAAAATGTTTTGATTGATTCATGTAATGATTAATGTGTGTCCAGTAGATGCAGGTGCAAAATAGAGAGCTATGTATGGGGTGATATTTTTGTTGTGGGACAGACCCCCACTTTTTTTTTAAGGAGAGAGTGGGATGCTGGGGAAGTGATATAGGTACGTGTGGGGAGGTAAGTTGGGTAGAAGAGGCAGCATTTGCAAACAGACAAGACAGCATACAGGAGCAGTGCGTGACACATGAGGGGGTTAACACCTTGGATGGGGAGCGTGTTGTGGAATCAGAGCCACATGCCTCAGATGGCAGCAGTGAGACTTAGCTCCCCACCCATGGGCAGTCAGCACTCCTTCTTCACTGCCCCAAAGGGGGTTGTGCTGGGGGCTGGGTGCCAGTGCCACCTTGCCCTTCCAGGTTGGTGAGTCTGCCCTCAATCTGGCACAGGTGATCCTTATAGCCATGGTGCATGATCCTGCCCACCATCCCTGGTAGCTGTTGCTGGGTGACAACCCCCCCCTTCCATGCCCGCCCCTGAGGTGGGTCCACCCATAAGTGGTACAGGGCCAGCAGAGGGGGCAGCACCAGGTTGGGTTCCAGAAGTGCTGAGACCCAGTGCCACTGCTCGCTGAGGTAGGTTAGGTGGATCACCAGGAACCACCCTACCCAGTCAAGCTATGGTGTTGATATATTTCAAAGTGTAGAGATTAGTAATTAAGATAACATTTTGTTAGTTATAACAGCATGCCAGAAAGTTGCAAATGACCCAGTAACATCACATTGCATAGCATATGGAACACAACAATATGTGAGATAAAAGTCAGTATAGTAGCAGCAAGCCAGCAACAGTTACGGTATAAGGCCAACAACACAGGTAATTCAACAAGGTATGTAGTATCCAACCGTGGTAATACATAACAATAATAAAACACAAGGCCCAACATAATGTTTTGAAACAACAGATGTTAATAGTAAACTGTAACTGATGTATAACAATAATAAAAAATGATGTGGATAAGGGGTGGGAGAGAGAGAAATGCAGTGCATTAATAACAGTATAGGTTATATTTGCAACTGTACTCATATACTCTACAGGTCTGCCATTACTTTATGTATATGACTACCCTATAGCTTCTGCTGTACATACAGACGTCTCAAGCTATCCACATGGGACAGTATGGGCCAAGCTGTAACATCTACAGATACACAATTACAGGGGACTATTACATTTATGGGGAGCATATATGACTACCAAGGCATACTGTGGACTGATGTAGTGTGACTGTGCTATTCACATACCTTATGTCCATGCTAGATCTGTGACTGAGGGATTAGGCAACAGTGATCACAGTCTGTGACAGCGTGACACTTGAGAGGCATGTATCATGCACAGTACAGAGAGTTTATGACTATCATGCCCTCCTTGCCCGGCATTCACAGACACAATAGGCATATATCCATACCAATATTACATATTTTATTTATTGCATTAACTTTTATTAGTATTGTACTTGTTGCCTTTATTTTCTGACGTCTTATCACATTGCTGAACACACAAATTATTAACCCATTCTAACAGCTACTACAGCCATTTATTTACCTGTAATTCCGGTGGGGAGAACATCTGTTAAGAATACATAACTGATTTATTAATATTTAGTAGTACTTGTCCCTGGATTCGAACCCTGGTCTGTGTGTGTGTCAAAATGTACATCACACCTATCATTTATCAAACTGAGCTACTGAGCCACTGCTGAATATTGACTGACTGATATGTGCCTAGAGTTCACCTGGTAACAAAATATGACCTGGTAATACAGGTAGAGTGTTATACAAGACTGCAGTGACATTGGAACACACATGCATGAGATCATTGCATGACAGAGGTTGTAGGTGAACTGTGGATTAATACATGGAATGCAGGTGTAGACAATAAACTCCTAGTGGGTGAAAATATCTGTGATGTGTACAGACCATATTGGAGTGCAGGGATGGCTACCTGACCCATATACAGTTGCAGATGGTATATTTGAAGTCTACAGCTATTACAGTTTCATACTTGCCTGCAGCAGTGTAACTTCAGGAATGCATATAGCTGAAATTCAATGGTTAACACATGACAATCCTGACATACACAATAGTCCTTGGGTGTTCCTATTATTTTGTTAAATTTTAGTGCAGAACAAATGTCATAATGCATTATATCTTGTAGTACAGCACCACATCTACAGTTTAGCAAAGCATTTTTATTAGCTAACCTTCAGTCATTTACTGGTATTGTTTGTGTTTGTACATCACAGCAGATGTAATACTCGATTTCATGACCAACAGCCCAAAATACACACATATTGCACAACACAGCTTTATTAGGGGTGACTTCATGGCAGTGATTGCTATATATTTCCAGTCTTTATTCAAGAACAGTTCATATAATGCAGGTATTGCAATACAGCTGTAATTCCACACTTAATACAATAGAAACATTTATTTCCCTCACATTATTAATGCAGTTGAAACTTTATTCTCGTACAATTAGTAATGCCGTAGAAGCTTTACCACCTTAACATTATTAATGCAGTAGAAACTTTATTTCCCTAACATTATTACTGCACTAGAAACTTTTTTTCCATAAGATTATTTGGTTTCATCTTTCATTTTTATTGAACTGTACCTGACATTACTGACTTATTTCAGTCCAGGTCTATGACCACATTCATTGCAGTACAATCAAAACTAAATATACCTAGTGGCAGTTACTAATTTACTCCTTCTTGTTTATATGACTATAGATTGCAAGTTATATCTGTACTCACCACACTCATGGCGCAATATGCCCAGGCACCCTGCATGGGCCTCTAGGTTGTGAGCTCTCTCCTCGTCAGCTGTAGGGAGAGAAACACACCATTATGCATACCTGTCTATCACACATTCAGTGTAGGTTTTGGTAAAACAATGATAACAATACTTACAAACCCATAGGGCATTCCCATCTCAAGCATCTTGGACCCAGGTGGCCAAGAGTTCCCCTTATGACATTTCTGGTCATTATAATGATGACACACCTGCTCACCTGTGCAGGGGATATGAGTTGCACTGGTGAGATTGCATGCCAGCCAATCCCAGGACTTCACCTTGTACTCCAATCCCTGGAACTTGCCCTGCAGCAGCCAGACATCATGGTCTTTAACAAGGAGCCCAGCCATGACCCTGGACTCCAGAATGACTCAATGCTGTGCCCGGAAGTGCGCACCCTCTCCAACTTCTGCCATAGTCTCAGACAAGATCAATCTCTAGCAGGTTATGGCTGTATTCCCATCTGTTGCACTTAAATAAGCCTGTTTTCCCACCCTTTACCGCCATTGGAAAATTTAAAAAATGTGGCTCTTTGTTAAGCATAGTGCAAACCCACTGAGCTCTGCTGAGCACTGTTTAAACTTGCAGTGCTTAGCAATGCTTAGTGGTGTGCAGACCAGCTTAGCTGGGCTGGGCAATGCTTAAACGGGCATTGCTAAGCAGTGCTAAAACATTCCTTGTTAAAGCAGTGCTTGGCAAGCTTAGCTTTGCTTAGCAGAGCTTAGCGGAGCACAGCAACACAGGATTTAAAATTTATTGTCAGAATTTATATTTGCAAAATACATGCTTTATAATCTGTCTATATATTTGATCTCTGCACCTACTGCACACAAGGCTGTCACTCTAACTATTTGGCTACTTGGACATGTAGGATACTGCTATACTTTTACATATGCCTCTCCACTACATTTAAGCACTGCTAAGCACCCCACTGTGCTGCACAAACCCACTCAGCTATGCTTAAACTTGACCTTTTCATTCATAATTAAATGTGTCCAGTTCCTATTTTTAGATGTCTGGCAAGTGTCCATTGTTGCTTGCCACACAAACACAAAAAAAATTAAAAAAAATATCTAAACTTTTTCATATATATGCCTACAATGATATCCAGCACATTGACAGCGCAGGGGGGTGTCACTCTTCTCTGGACACAGTGACACACTCCCTACACTGATTCAATAATCATGTTACATGGCTCTCCCTCAGTAACATGCCTTCATAAATATGCTTGGCAAGCTACCAAGGGGGTTCTGCATTCACGGCCACAGCTTTACACATGCCTACATGAATTTCATTAAATCCCCAGGTGTATTTGTTTTTTGTATTATTTTTAAAGACTGTAAAATTATTATTCTTAAAATGCTCTGAAATATTTTGCAGCTTTACTCTCTGGATCACCACTAAAAATGTCCTTCTACCCAGTCAGACTTTCCCTGGAATCCAATATCAATATATATATATATATATATATATATATATATATATATATATATATATATATATATATATACATATTGCTATCATATGGGTGCTTGTGTATTGGGGGAACAAACTGGTGTAAGCTAAGGGAATTACACTTGTTTTCTGTGGGAACAAACATGATATGCTGAAATATATATTTGGAGATGAAACAAGTATAAAGTTAGTCAGTCTTGTTTAGGAGTTCTTGGTGTCCACATCAATGAATGATTGCTATTTGTAGTTCCATCTTGTATAATATTTTTACTAATTTGGAAGAGTCAATGATAGTATCTCTTTCAGACAGACTCAGGTTATTACTAATCAGCTTCTACTTAAACTATTTCTGTCCATGCCATAGATTACATTTTTTTCTGTTAGGAAATTTTTCCTTACATATTAATTGTGTATTAGCACTGATTTGACTTATTTAGTAAGCATGTCTTCCTTAATTATTCACTTTTAAAATTGTGTGTTGAGTTATTTATTTACATATTATTTATTATCTGAGAAGAGGGTATTATTTACAACAACTGGCTGGTAATCTTATATCCAACTCTAAAAAAGCCAGGTCACTTGACCATACTACTAGTGCATCATTATTGCTATAATTTTCCATTTGGCTATTAATCAACAGTGGTACGTTAACTGGTGCTGTGTCTAGGGAGATGGCAGTACTGCCATGCTAGCAACAAACTGTGGGGAACTGAAGAATTCTAACAGCCTTCCCTGAGAATTGTGTATGTTTGTGTGTGTGTGTGTGTGTGTGTGTGTGTGTGTGTGTGTGTGTGTGTGTGTGTGTGTGTGTGTGTGTGTGTGTGTGTGTGTGTGTGTGTGTGTGTGTGTGTGTGTGTGTGTGCTGACAATAACTTATTTGACATGTAATTTGTCTACATAAGTACACTAGAAGACACTACGGTTCACAAAGTGAGTGGTGAGAAAGGGCCATCGGGGTGCTATGCCAAACACTTTGCTCTGTAACTGGTCAGTGTGTAATCCTATTCTGTGTGTGTGTAGATAGATAGATAGATAGATAGATAGATAGATAGATAGATATACATACAGATATACATATGCATGTGCATATATACACACACACACACACACACACACACACACACACACACACACACACACACACACACACACGTCATAAATTAAATGTAAAATAAATAGATATAGGTATTTGCTTTAGCATACTGTTTCATTTATGTTTAGTCTTTAACAGAATAAAATTCTTTAGAAAGGATTTGTTTTCACAGTGACCTGAAAGTTATGACTGTTAAGTGACTTTTGCAGAATTACACACACTGTGCAGTTCATCTTTTGGAATCAAATGCAACTTTGCAGAAAGCAGTATTGGATGTACAGGATACTTATCAATATGATGCAATCAAAGGCTAAGAAATCATGCACAAGTAGGAAAGAGTAGTAATTGTTTATGGCAAGGGCACAAGCCGGTATCATCAGTGTTACTGTACAAGACAGGAAATACAAAATAATATATTCTTGTTTAACATAAACTGTAAAATCAGTGGCAGGGAATCCACTGAAAGGAAACTTATTAAACTAAAATGTCTGAAACATTTTGGAAAGTTGTATAGGTTAAACCACAAAAAACAGTGAAAACATAATGGGACCTCACTATATGCTGATACTCATGAGCTCAATGCAGATTTGGTCAATATCCTGATTCTCATGTTTTTAATTCTGTGGGTAGGAGACTTCCTGGTGGTTTCTATTTATGGTAACATTTCCCAATACCTTCTTCTACTCGTTTGAACTTTGCTGTAGATGCATTTAGTGTTGGTGGTTCAAATCCATTCAAATTACATGTCTGCATTTCTTCATATCAGATAGTATCTGGTATGACGAATCTGTCTTGGGTACCTTAGGTGGAGTATGCTTACAAGGAAAGTTGACTCACTGTCAGCACAGAAGTCAACTTGTGAGACTGGGGAACCTATTGTAAAGCAAAAACGTCTTTATATCTTCCCACAGATGCCCTGTTTCTCATTACATGTGTGTTGTTTAGCAGCCAACACCTGCCCCACTCTTCTAAGTAGTACCTAATTCCCATATCATACATTTTCTTATCAGTTTATTATGACCTATCCTGGGAAAATCTTTACTGAACCCACAAATTCAAGGGTCTAGAAGTAGGTTCATCTTTCACATTCTCATCTGATATGATGCTCAATGTTCATTAATCCACGTGCTTTCCAAAACATCTTACACAGTTTGAGAAGTAAACAACAGTTACAAAGCTTCAGGTTTTGAAGCTTATGTATTTGTTAATCACTTCCAAGTTATTCCTTCAGCAATGATGCTTGGTGTTTCTATGACAACATTCTGTATCATTGTACCTGCTGAACTCTTAAATGTGGTGTAAAATGACATCATAATGATTTTCTAAGATACAGTGTTTAAGCTTCATTTTATCTTTCTTAAAGCATTTCTGGCATCCCATGTACTGCAATTTCTGTGCAGAAAGGCTATCTCATTTTTATTTGTGTTTTGTCTGAATAAAACTTAGCAGAGCAAAAAAGAGAGAGCGAGAGAAAAAGAAAAACAACACTAGAAAACACAAATAAAATGTAATTATCGATGACAGAGATGCACGCAAAAAGGCTATTTTTGGGAAAACAAAAATACCTCAAAAAAAAAAAAAAAGAAACAACTGTAAATGTGTAGTACAGAGATTCATACAAAGTCTTAATTTGTATAATATTACTCTTGTTATACGACTATCTTCATTGTTTTGATATATTTTCATAATTTGGTATGTTCATTTGGAGTTCCTATTTACAGTATTATAGACTGGATTTTATAGTACTCTTTGTACCTCATCCAGTATTGTTATTCCATTTTCTTGAAGTGTAGACTTTCAGACGTTTACCCCTTAAAATCAGGAGTCAGTTTCTTACTCAGGAAGATCATGCCTCCACAAAATGCAAATAAATAATTCTCTATATTAAAAAATTTTTTAAGGTTTTATTTCTTTTATTTGTCACTTATTTGCAGGGTTTCAGCACTAGCTGAACTGTGTGCTTATTACTACAACAAGATCTTTTTTACTTTAGTAAAGTATTTTAAAGTACATGCTTCCGTTTCAAGTGTGTCATTCTTAACATTTAAACAGCTGAAGTTACCTCTTGGAGCCCTCATTAGAAGCACAGCTGTTGGGTCTGGCAGGATAATGACTGATGACAGGCCGTTGTTGGAGAAACCTAGACATTCTGTATATGGATGGTGTGAATGTTCTGGTAAACTGGAGTTCCAAGGGCAGCTATCCCCAGGCTAAATGAAGCAACATTTCAGTGATACACTATCAACAGCTGTCAAGTAGTAGCTATTCTCATAAGCCACTGGAAACTGCCTTCTAGTTATTTTTGTCATTCTTGGCAAAGTGGCTGTAAAATCCTTTGGTTCAAAAGTCATCTGAGTGAAGATCTGTGCTAACCTGCTCATTCCATGAGGGGGCAGTCAGTCTCAGAGCAGCAAGTTTGTCCCAGCTGTTCATTGCTTTGGCTGACACTCAAAAAATGGAATTTTTTTTCAGGAAACCAATGTTAAAAGTGAATGTACGGTGTGTGTGTGTGTGTGTGTGTGTGTGTGTGTGTGTGTGTGTGTGTGTGTGTGTGTGTGTTTCATTATTCAGTAACTATATTTAGATCAAAGATCACAGTAACTAAAATGTGTGTGTTAATAAAAACCTCAGGTTTATGCAGTAGAAAGCACAGTTTGCTGTCAGCTGTTAACAACTGTTACTCATAAAGTAGTAACCCAGTTCCTTTGAATCATATGTCATATGGGGTTAGTCACTCATGGAACATAATTCTTCCATATGGATTATGGCATGCCTTTCAATTCTATAACACACACAAAATCAAGCTTAAACAAAGCATACTGAGAAATAAATGTCTATATAATACAGATGTACCAGTCGATCTATATATTTACATAGAGAGGCAGGCTGTCAAATACAAGCAAGCATTATTGTACAACAGAGTAAAGGATGTACAACTGAAATCAATATTTCATAAAAACTAATATGCTTAAATTAGATTGCATTACTATTACTATAAACATATTTGCAAATAAATGTTGCTGTTAAAAATGCTGATATTATATAAAAACTGCATTTGGAGATCATCACATAATTTTAAACAACAACATATATGGCAAAGGTAGCTCATATGTAAACACAAGTAATGTGTAGATTGTGGCCTTAATTAAATAAGGATGGAAATTCAGTGCTTGCCAAAATGTGAAAACTGTAAAATTCACTCAGTGATGAAATAAGGTATGTTTCCAGATCAAGGCTACGGGAAACATGATGTGTAAATCATACCTCTCAAACATATTTAACGTTTACAGATGGCTCTAACTACAGATCTAAATGTTCCTCTGTCTTATACAGCATATTTATATGCTAGAATTATGGGGATAAGACATAAGATGTAGAAATGTTACTTTTTCAGCCATGGATTTAATAAAAAACATGGATTTTCTAATCTGTATTTATTACTGGCTTACATTATTGAGAATATTGTTTATCTTAATGAAAGATTCACTTATTTATCTGTTATAACCCTGATTGCATAATATTTCTGTCTGATATATGTGCAACACATGAAGCTGAAAGGTAGGCTGTATATTATACTGATAAGACTGGCCATTCAGAAGTGTAACTTTTCAGTCTCAAATAGTAGCATGTTTCATGCTTCATGATGATCTTTCAAAGATTATGAATGCCTGCAGAAATTTTATTAAGCATCATTTAGTAGCAGTATAAAGCATTTTCTGCATTGATTGTTATGATGACAATTATTACACTAGTAGAAATGTTTTCCTACAGTATCTTCTACTTCAAAATAAAATATAATATTTTTCTGTGACATGACTGCTTTAAAAGCAAAGATGCAAAGGAGTGGCAACTTATTCTTGCACCTGGTGCCGTCCCTCAATTTGGTGACCCCTTAACTTTAAGATGATAAGCAAGAAAAAAAAACTCTTCTCCTCCAAATGAGGAACAAACATGCAGCAAACAGCTGCTACGGTTTATCTCACACTCACAGGTCTACAGCATTTCAGTTATAATTGCAAATGCAATACTAGCATTCATTTCTGATACCAGTAATACACTGAAGACTGATCAGGATCTGCTGTCCCCTAACAATTTGCACCCTGGGTCTGCCCTCTTCTCCTCACCCTAGCTACATCTCTGCAATGATGTTTAGCATCAGTGATGGACAAAATGCAGAGGCAGACAGAGGTCAAGAGAGTGAAAAAAAAAGAGGCTTGAAATTCAATCACTGAGACAGAGTGCAACTGATGCCTGTGTTGATTTTCACACATCTCTTTCCTAGGATCTCTTAAAAGCTTCTTCAACAAGGATAACTTTATATGTCTGAATCAGGTAGTTCAGCTGCAAAAAAAAAAAAAAAGAACTTGGGAAGTGACAAAACATTTATTCATTTGACGCAGGAAACTGTATACAAACAGCAAAGGCCTCAGGCTAATTTCTTAGCCTGTTAGTAAACCATAACCATACTGAGCATTCAATTGAAATATTTGCAATACAGCTTCAAAAAGGTCTAATGTCTTAAAAAAAATCTATACTCAGCAAAACATGTAGCATAAGTGTTAAAACTTTACTACTTACCATAAAGAAGAGTATCAGAAAGAAATTTTCTAAACACATATACACATGCATGCACGTGTGTGTGTGTGTGTGTGTGTGTGTGTGTGTGTGTGTGTGTGTGTGTGTGTGTGCACCTACATATACACAAACACACGTGAACACGCAGAAAATATGGTATAAGGAACTTGTTATAGATTAAAAGATTAAGGTAATAAGAGTTCCTTAAATGTTGAAGACGGCAAACCTGGTGGAGGCAAGCTGCTTTCTGGTAGGCCCAAATAAGTTTAAATATTCTGTATGTTTAAGAGATTGATAACATTCATCTATTTCTTTGAATGACTGCATTAGACTAAATATAAAAGCAGAACTCGATAAATGTACACATTTTTTCTGAAATGAATTAATCCAAAAATGAGCAGAGTCAAATATAATTATGGTGTGTGTGTGTGTGTGTGTGTGTGTGTGTGTGTGTGTGTGTGTGTGTGTGTGTGTGTGTGTGTGTGTGTGTGTGTGTGTGTGTGTGTGTGCCTGTGTGTGTGTGCGTGTGTGTGTGTGTATGAGAGAGTGCATCAATGGGAGGTTTGCTTCTAGGAAATGAACATTTGACAGCTCTTTTGTCCTCACTCATCTTTTAAAATTTACATAATAGTTTCTGTTCATCCCTTGAAAGCAGGCTTCTAGCCAAAACCTCTTCATACTCTCTGAGAAAGCAAGAAAATAATGACTATGCACAGGCAAACCTTTGGAATCTCAACTGGGAAAAGGAAATGAATTCAAGGGATGAGCAGAAAAGAGGAAAATCCCAGGATGCAAAAAACTCCCTCAGCAGCCTCAGTAAGAAGCTGAGATCCCTCATAAAATCATCAAAAGCTAGTTACGAAAATAAAGTTGCCAAAGATTCCAAAGACAACCACAAGGCATTCTATAACTATGTCAAGAATCTAAATGGCAATGCTCAGATCTGCTCTGAGCTACAACAGAATGGCATTAAATATACTGATCCCAAGGATATTGCCAATATCCTGGCAGATCGATTTAGTGCCAACTTCACCTCCCTCTCAACCCCTTAAAGGCCCATCTCAATACCAAAAGATTGCCAAATTCTGGTAATCACGGCCACACAGGTAGAAACCGCACTCTCCAAAGCTAAGAATACAGCATCCATGGGACCAGATGTTATCCCAGGCTGTGTACTATATGAACTACAAAATGAACTGGCACCTCACCTAAGTGTCATGTTTAATCATAGCCTCACCTCAGGCTTCGTGCCCACTGAGTGGCGCACAGCTACAGTTATCCCACTCCACAAGGGGGGATCCACCTTAGATCCCGGGAACTACCATCCCATCAGTCTGACAAGCCTGATCTGCAAGGGCATGGAACGCATTATCATGGAACTTATAAACAAAGACATTGGCAACCTTCAAACACTGGACCCCACCTAGTTTGGGTTTGTGAAGGGCTGATCTTGTCTCCTGAATCTGATTGATTTCTTCGAATCAGTCTCTAGAGCTGTGGACGAGGGTAAGGCAGTCCACACAGCCTATCTGGACCTCGCCAAGGCCTCCGACACCATCCCCTACTCTGGAATCATAGATAAACTTACTAAGCTGGGCATAAATCCCTACATCACTCAATGGGTTGCCAACTGGCTTACTGACAGAACCCAGACTGTAAAAGTAGCAGACTCCAAATCCAGCTCCAGACAAGTGACAAGTGGACTACCTCAGGGCTCAGTCCTGGGACCACTCTTGCTTGGCATCTACTTCTCTGAAGTACAGGCCAACACTAAGGGACTCTGGCTAACAAATTTGCAGATGACTGCAAACTGGGAGCCATTATTGAATCCCCAAATGATGTGGATATTCTACAAAAGGGCCTTACAGAAACAGATGCCTGGTGCCAGAGCCATGGGCTCAAGCTTAATGCCAAGAAATGTATAGTTATCCCCTTTGGAAAAAAACATGTACCCATGAATTACCACTCAGGTGGCAGAACACTAAACATCGAAAGTGTGATGAGAGACTTAGGGACACAGGTGGACAGTGGTCTCACTTTCGATAACCACATCACCACAACAGTCAGGAAATCCTTCTATGTGGCACACCTCATCACTAAGGACTTTTCATCCAGAAAAAAGGAGGTCATTGTCCCACTGTACTCATCCTTCATTAGACCCATTATAGAGTATAATGCCCCATTTGGTATGTACCTCACAAGACATCTGCAACAGCTGGAAAGGCCACAGAAATACCTCACTAAAAGAATCACAAGCCTAAAGCAGATGCCATATGCTGACCGTCTAAAAAAACTCCAGCTATACTCTGTGGCATATCATCTACTCAGAGGCGATCTCTGCTTAACATACAAGGCCATGTCATACCCTGAGCTGTTGGACATGCTCCACTTAAAGAGACCCCAATCCCACAGAGCCACACACTTCAGGTATCTAAACCTTGTCATCACAATGAACAAAACATGCTGGAGGGATAGGTTCCTGACCCAGAGACTCCCCATACTCTGGAATAGACTGCCCATACATGTCAAGCAGAGCGCCTCATTGGCCCTCTTCAAAAGGAACCTTGATGATTGGATAGGAGATAGGAAATTCACCCCAGGGATCATGTCAGTCGCCCTGCTAGGCAGGGGTCCAGAGAAGTAAATATTGTGGGAACAAATATCCAGGGAATTGTTATGGCTAGGCTTGCATAGGCCCTAGGGCTGATAGTCTAGTACCAACCTATGAACCTATGAATTCAATAGAACAGTCTCTTCAGTCTGCAACCACCTATATACAGCACTCAGAAACATAACAAAGCATTTATGTTTTAGAAAGAAGCTTCTAGAGCACCCAAGGGAAAGTCAGTTACTAAGCATGCACTCCAGGAGACCTTTCCCCAATTGCCCAAAACATTTTCTGATTAAGTGACCTGCTCAAAATTATCTATACAATAGTAATGTAATTGTTATCTCTGTTAACAAACTGTACAGTTGCACCTAGGTTGCGACTGAAAAGGGTCCATGAGCTAGTTTACTCCAATGGCTAACAATGGAAAAAAAAAAAAAATATATATATATATATATATATATATATATATATATATATATACACACACACACACACACACACACACACACACACACACACACATATATATTCATGAAAAATATATTGCCAGAACCATTAATCAATCCATCTGGTGTCTGGTGCTGAGGGAGCCCTTAATATACCCGATCTGGCATTTCATTTTTTGGCCAGTTTTTGTGCAAACTAGCAGTACAATGAAAAAAAAAAGAAGCTGAAGTAAACACTTCTACTAACCACAACTAGAGCTATAAAAACATGCACAGATATTTATTAATACAGGAAGGGCGTTGGCGTTCTTTACTCAGTATCCGTAGGACAGTTTCATTCAGAACACTTGCTTTCAAACTGACGATATTCCAATTTAACAGGTCATACAACTGAATTTGTTTACATTTCTTAAACTGATAATTTGGTTAGTGTATTTATGGCAAATTTCAGACAAACATAGCCTCTACATCAGACAGACCTACTGTTCCTTATTCCATATCTGCCTATCCCAACAGCCACAGTAACTAACAATCAGGCAGGAAATTAATTCTGCAGGAGGTCACAAATGAGAACTGCAGCAGACTTCTTGCTGCAAAGAAGAAATACATAAAATGCTGCATAGTAGTAAATGGTGACAAACCACCATGCAGGATGTCTTTTAAAATCTCTGGAGCTGGAAACTGATCTCTGATAGCTGAAACTAGATTTCTCCATTCAGAGCAGCATTAGATGCTTCTCATTCTGATTGGTCTACCTGCCAGTGACATCAAGTATCTCTGCAGATCCAGACAGAACAGCTGGAACTAAACTCCACATCAGTACAGTGAAACTGTAGGCATGAGTCAGTTAAAAGACAAGTACTCCCTTTATATCCAAAGTAGTGCAGCCTTGAAGTTAGTATATATAGTTAGCAGAGATGTGAAAGATATGGTTGCAGGGGGCGGTATTTGGGTGGAGTACACAGACATCTTCTAGTATTTTCATATTGCTTTGTTTCTTTCACTATAACAGAACTTCATTATGTGCAGGTGACTTTCAAATTGTAAAGCGTTTAAGATTCATATTTTCAATATGACATGAAAAGATTAATCTTATGTCATCACAGGCTGCTTATGTCATCACAGGCTGCTGTCTGGCAAATCATGCGTATAATGCTTTGCATGTCTGTGCATCTGAACCTAAGTAATTAATTTATCACATACCATAAGACCAGTAGGTCTTAAACTGTAATCATTTTTCTGATTACCTCTGACATTATTAGGGTTATATCTTTTCTTCCATCAAAACAAAACATTCTATTTCTTCATCTTATAAAATAATATTATGATGCTACAATGAATATTTATTATAAAAATCAAAAATCTGATTAAGTGACCTGCTCAAAATTATCTATGCAATAGTAATGTAATTGTTATTTCTGTTAACAAACTGTACAATTGCACCTAGGTTGCGACTAAAAAGGGTCCATGAGCTAGTTTACTTATATATATATATATATATATATATATATATATATATATATATATATATATACGCTCTGAATGGAGAAATCTAGTTTCAGCTATCAGAGATCAGTTTCCATCTCCAGAGATTTTGTTTAGTTCTTTCAAAGCTATAATTTATAAGTCTTCATAGCATCAATAAAATGTGTTTTTTTGTCCATCTACATTTTTCAAACCAAACTTTTGAATTTTAAGTTATCATTTTCATACTGGGTCAGACAACTTTGGGAGGAATGTCCTCCCCCCAAAATTCTGTGGTCTCACTGGAAACAAACAAAATTATCTATGTATGGCTTGACTAAACCCATCAATTGAATCCTGTCGTGACTAAAGTCAGTTCACTGAAACCCATGTACCCCAGATCACAGATGCCCATTACATAAAGTGTTCATTGAATATTTTCAGTTTGTAAATTTTGAAACTGTGAACTAATGGATTATTGTTAAAGGAGGATGTTACTGATAAAGGAACCACGTAAGAAATATTAAGTTCAAGTATATTATCAGGATTAGAAAACACTACTAAAAATGTATCAATTAATATTTATTCTAACTCTATCACTTTTGCACCTCTTAAGTAGGTCACAAACAGCTTTCAACACCATTTATCAGCACCACTATGGTATACCAACTTTAAATACTAACATGCCAAAATACATACATTTCTAATAACAGCTAAGCATAGTCTGAAAACTCAAGCAGACCCACACCCAGACTGCATAATGTCATTATGTTTCTAGCTACAAACCTACTAATTCAAGTTGAAGATGTTAATCTGATCCCTGGCCGCAGACTACTCTCTTTTCAAATGCAGTGTCATTAACAAATAGCCGCAACTTAGCTGCTCCAACAAAATAACCCTACAGTATTGCCCTTAATCGAATCTTGGTTTAAAGATGATTCGTGTTTAGCTAGTTGCATATTACAAAACTGTATCCCATTGTATAACAACTACCCTGATGCTCACACTGGGACTGGCGTACTCTCTCGTACCAAGAGATGTACAAATATTTATGCCGCACCAATGAACCAAAACAAGACTAAATTACACAGAGAACGAAACAGGACACATCTTTGTTTAATCATTGTTATCACACCAAAATCTATTTTGCCACTATTTACCTCCAACTTCCAGGCTCTATTACAACTTTCCATAACCAACTAGACAATGTCCTTGCCCTGACTAGAAAGGCATAACAAAATAATCATTACTAGTGCACTAATCTTGATTACTTAGGGCCACCAAAGCAGACCCTTTAAAGGCTGACACTCATACCTTCAAACACTTTGCACAAGAATTCTGGACAAATCCAAAAATAATGGAGAGAGAAAGGCCCAAATATAGGAGCAATTTTTAAGTATTTCTGTTATAATTAAAAAAATGCTCGGATAACAGTATTTGCATTAGCATGAATTTTCTGAAGGGCATGAAATCTGGAACTGAAACGGCTATCATTATTTAGAGACTTAAATCTTCGATGATTTGTTAGAAAACCACAACTTTTATGATGAAGAGACCAAAAATAAGAGGCAAAATTCTGGACATTCCTGAAAAATCTGGGCAGCGGAGAGGTATGCAAAACTCATCAGAAGCCTTGCACAGCTAGTCAAAATGGGATCAAATGAAGTCCAGATTCCAGCAAGCATTCTATGTTAGATGTCATATTAACTAATTTCCCAGAAGGATGCTCAGCTGTCTCAGTTCTTGCATCTACACTCAGCGACTGTAATGTAGTATTTTCCTCTTGGACCCTTAAAATCCATAGACTGTCACCAAACTACATCACAAACAGGAATATTTCTGTGCATTCTAAAAAAGTTTATAAGGGAATGTGCTGCCTTTGAATAGAACCCCTTATCTGCAGTCATCTGTCAGAAAATCACGTTATCATTTGTCCTCAGTGCCTTAATTCCAATCCAAAATAAGCTTTACCTGATAACAGCTAGAAGACCCAAGACAAACAAACAATGTGCACTGATTATCACCTGAGCTAAAAATAAGAACATTGCCTGGTAAGACTAGGAAAAGGGAACCTCTTAACACTGACAAATGTGACCACTGCAGGATCATTAGGAAAGCTACTGGAATTAATTCTAACAAAGCAAAATCACAACAATGCAGAACCATGTAATCATAGGTTCATAGGTAGTTACTAGGCTATTGGCCGTAGGGCCTATATAAGCCTAGCCAAAGGTACCCTGGCTTTCGCCACCCAAGAAAATTATTTTCCCTTGCCACTGTTGAGCAGAGCCACAGAAGTCATCCCCGAGGTGAATTTCCTATCTCCCATCCAATCATCAAGATTTTTCTTGAAGAGTGCTAATGAGGAGCTTTGTTTGATATAGATAGGTAGTTTGTTCCAGAGTATGGGAAGTCTCTGGGACAGGAATCTATCCCTCCAGCATGTTCTGTTTATTGTGGTGACAAGGTTTAGGTCCCTAGAGCATGTAGCTCATAGGGATTGGGATTTCTTTAAGTGGAGCATGTCTAAAAGCTCTGTGTTTGACATAGCTTTGTGTGTTAGGCAGAGATCGCCTCTGATTAGGTGATATGCAATCGAGTAAAGCTGCAGTTTTTTGAGATGGTCTGCGTAGGGCATCTGTATGAGGCCGGTAATCCTCTTTGTGAGGTATTTCTGTGGCCTTTCCAGTTGTTGTAGATGTCTTGTGAGGTACATACCAAAAGGGGCATTGTACTCTATAATGGGTCTAATGAGTGACGAGTAGAGGGGAACAATGACCTCTTTTTTCCTGGATGAGAAACCTTTTGTGATGAGGTGTGCCACATAGAAGGATTTCCTGACTACTGTGGCAATGTGATTATCAAAGGAGAGACTATTGCCCACCTGTGTCCCAAGGTCTCTTATCACACTTTCGGTGTTAAGTAGACTACCACCTATGTGGTAGTTCATGGGTACTGAGTTTTTACCAAAAGGAATGACAATGCACTTTTTGGCGTTGAGCTTGAGGCCATGGCTTTGACACAAGGCATCTGTCTCAGCAAGGCCCTTTTGTAGGATGTCCACATCTTTTGGAGTTTTTATTATGGCTCCTAGTTTGCAGTCATCTGCGAACTTAATAAAGACCTTCTGTGTTGGCCTGTACTTCAGAGAAGTAGATACCAAACAGGAGGGGACCCAGGACTGAACCCTGTGGTACTGCACTTGTCACTGGTCTGAAGCTGGATTTGGAGTCTGCTACTTTCACAGTGTGGGTTCTGTCAGTGAGCCAGTTGGCAACCCATCTTGTGACATAGGGATTTATACCTAGTTTAGTGAGTTTATCTATAATTCCAGAGTGGGGGATGGTGTCAAAAGCCTTGGCAAGATCTAGATAGGCTGTGTGAACCACCTTACCCTCATCTACGGCTTTGGTGACTGCTTCAAAGAAGTCTATCAGGTTTAGGAGACATGATCTACCTTTTACAAACCCGAACTGGGTGGGGTCCTGAGTTTGGAGATTACCAATGTCATTGTTTATAAGTTCCATGATGATATGCTCCATAGCCTTGCAGACCAGGCTCGTTAGGCTAATGGGGCAGTAGTTTCCGGGGTCTGTGGTGGCTCCCCCTTTGTGGAGTGGGATAACTGTCGCTGTGCGCCATTCAGTGGGCACATAGCCTGAGGTGAGACTATGATTGAACATGGTACTTAGGTGGGGTGCCAGTTCATTCTGTAGTTCATGTAGAACACAGCCTGGGATGTCATCAGGTCCCATGGATGCTGTGTTCTTGGCTTTGGATAGTGTGTTTTTTACCTGTGCAGCCGTGATTACAGGAACTTTGCATTCTTCTGGTATAGTGATGGGCCCTTTAGGGGATGACAGAGGGGTAAAGTTAGCACTGAACCTATCTGCCAGGATGTTGGCAATATCCATTGGTTCTGTATATTTAGTGCCATTGTGCTGTAACTCAGAGCAGATCTGAGTGTTGCCATTGAGATTCTTGACATAGCTATAGAATGCTTTGTGGTTGTCTTTAGAGTCAGTGGCGATTTTGTTTTCATAGCTAGCTTTGGAGGATTTTATGAGGGATCTCAGCTTCTTACTGAAGCTGACCAGGGAGTTTCTCCAATCATGGGATTTTACTCTTTTGTGCAACAGTTTCTTTCTTCTATTGTAGAGGTTATTTATGGCAGGGGACCACCAGATTGGTTTCCTTTTTTTGGAGGATAGCATCTTAGTTCTGTTAGGGATTGCATGATCCTTGCACTCATGTAAGTGCTTATAAAGTGCATTTGTGTAGGATTCAGCCGTCATACCTCTATTGTCTGTCAGCATGGGTGTCGTGAAGTTTGCCACTTCTGTCTTAAGAAGAGTGAAGTTGGCTTTGGAGAAATGTTTTACTGTGGTTTCCCTAATGGGGGGTGGGGGAGGGATGTGGATGTCTAGGGTGATTAGCTTATGGTCGGATCTGACCAATGAGGAATTGACCTCTGGTGTGGAGCACCGGTTGCCCATGTTGGTAATAACCAGGTCTAGGATATTGCTGATCCTGGTGGGGGTGTGGATAAGTTGATCCATGGAACTGGAATTTATGAATTCCAGAAAACCCTCTTAAGCCAACCTAAACACTTCTGGAATGATATAAAATCTTTGGCTACTTATAACATTTTCAGATCCACCTCCAACCGTATCACAATAGACACTGAAATAAAGCAGAGGCTCTACAGTAATATTTGTAAGCCCCCCCAACTACAACATAAAATCTTTAACAATGCTATCCCCATACATTTTTCATAAGTATATACCATTCTGTTTTAAAGCTACTACTAGAAAGCTCATTGTTCAACACCTAGAAGGCATACACAGCCTCCACAAGAGCAAAAACTGCATCATTCATGCCCTTAGACTAAAAATAGGGTGCAACCTTATGTCTGACCCACTAGTTCACTTCCTTTACAATCAAATGATTCCCTGCTATCATTAAACATGTTATCATCCCTCACCCCAAACTGCTACATCAAAAGCCACTAATGACTACAGACCCATCATTTATTGTGACCCGTCCTGTAGTCAGGACAATGGACAAAATGCTTTATAAATAGATCTTAGAATAGTTAACTCAGTATTATATACTCTCTGACAAATAACATAACTTTTGGCCCAAAATACTGCACCACCATTGCTATCTTAGCCCTTAGTAATACCTTACACACCAACTGAAAGAGGCACCTTCTGCCAGAAGCCACTTCTATTGATTTAAAAAGAGCCTTTGAATGTGGTGACCACACTATACTAGTGCAGAAATGCAAACACTACAGAACTATTACTATACATTCCAAAAATTAATTCACCACCACCACCATTACCTACCAAAAGATTTGTACTCAAGGCTCTGTTCTTGGCCCATTGCTATTTTCTCTACTTAAAAAAAAACTTCCTTGGGGATTTACCAACATTAAGTGTATATTATATGTCAATTAAATTGTTAGCATGGATGCATCCATTGCCACACAGCAAACCAAAGCTGCTTTTTAAACAGATTCAATCTTTTCTGTTACTGGCTCAATAACAATAGACTTTAACTGCATAGCAGATGGTCCACTGTTACTATTCTTTACAATCAGTAAAATGCTGCTGCTACCTAGCCCATCACTATCTATGATGTTCATAGGTTCACAGGTAGGTACTAGGCTATTGACCCATGGGCCTAAGTAAGTCTAGCCAACAAGGTTCCCTGGCTTATACCACCCAAGAAAGTTAATTTCCTATGCCCTTGTCGAGCAGAGTCACAGAAGTGATCCCCAGGGTGTATTTCCTATTTCCCTTCCACTCATCAAGATTTTTCTTGAAGAGTGCTAATGAAGAACTTTCCTTGACATAGACGGATAGCTTGTTCCAGACTATAGGAAGTCTCTGGGGCAGGAATCTACTACTCCAGCATGTCCTATATATTGTGGTGAGAATGTTTAGGACCCTAGAGCATGTAGCTTGGAGAGATTGGGATTTCTTTAGGTGTAGCATGTCCAACAGTTCTGGGTTTAACATAGTTTTATATGTTAGGCAGAGATCTCCTCAGAGTAGATGATACGCTACAGAGTAAAGCTGGAGTGTTTTGAGATGGTCAGTGTAGGGCATCTGCTTGAAGCCAGTAATCCTCTTTGTGAGGTACTTCTGTGGCCTTTCCAGCTGCTGCAGATGTCTTGTGATGTACATTCCAAAAGGGGCATTGTACTCTATAATGGGTCTAATGAGTGCCAAGTAGAGGGAACAATGACCTTGTTTTCCTGGAGGAGAATCCTTTTGTGATGAGGTGTGCCACATAGAAGGATTTCCTGACTACTGTGGTGATGTGATTATCAAAGGAGAGACTACTGTCCACCTGGGTCCCAAGGTCTCTTACCACACATTTGGCATTAAGTAGACTGCCGTTTATGTGGTAGTTCATGGGTACAGAGTTTTTACCAAAGGGGATGGCAATGCACTTTTTGGCATTGAGCTTGAGGCCATGCCTCTGACACCAGGCATCTGTTTCAGTGAGGCCCTTCTGTAGGATGTCCACATCATTTGGGGACTTGACTATGGCTCCTAGTTTGCAGTCATCTGCAAACTTCATTAGCCAGAGGCCTTCTGTGTTAACCTGTACTTCAGAGAAGTAGATACCAAACAGGAGAGGTCCCAGGACCAAACCCTGTGGTACTCCACTTGCCACTGGTTTAAAGTCAGATTTGGAGTCTGCAACTTTTACAGTGTGGGCTCTGTCAGTGAGCCAGTTGGCAACCCATCTTGTGATGTAGGGATTTATACCTAGTTTAGTGAGTTTAGCTATAATTCCAGAATGGGGGATGGTGTCGAAAGCCTTGGCAAGGTCAAGATAGGCTGTGTGAACCACCTTACCCTCATCTACGGCTTTGGTGACTGCCTCAAAGAAGTCGATCAGGTTCAGATGGCATGATCTGCCTTTCACAAACCTGAACTGGGTGGGGTCCAGAGTTTGGAGGTTACCAATGTCTTTGTTTATGAGTTCCATGATGATACGTTCCATGGCCTTGCAGACCAGGCTCATCAGGCTAATAGGGCAATCGTTCCCAGGATCAGTGGTGGCTCCCCCTTTGTGGAGTGGGATAACTGTTGCTGTGTGCCATTCAGTGGGCACAAAGCCTGATGTGAGACTATGACTGAACATGGTGCTTAGGTGGGGAGCCAGTTCATTCTGAAGTTCATGTAAAACGCAGCCTGGGATGTTGTCCGGTCTCATGGATGCTGGGTTTTTGGTTATAGAGAGTGCAGCTTTTACCTGCATAGATGTGATTACAGGGACTCTACATTCTTCCTGTACTGATATGGGCACATAAGGGGGTGAAAAGGGGGTAAAGTTAGCACTGAACCTATCTGCCAGGATGTTGGCAAAATCAGTTGGTTCTTTAATTTTCATGCCATTGTGCTGTAACTCAGAGCAGATCTGGGTGTTGCCATTAAGATTCTTGACATAGCTATAGAATGCTTTGTGGTTGCCCTTAGAATCAGTGGCAATTTTGTTTTCGTAGCTAGCTCTGGAGGATCTTATAGGGGATCTCAGCTTCTTACTGAGGTTGACCAGGGAGCTCCTCCACTCATGGGATTTTACTCACTTTTGCAATAGTTTCTTCCTTCTGTTGTAGAGTTTGTTTATTGCAGGGGACCACCAGATTGGCTTCCTTTTTTTGGAGGATAGCATCTTGGTTCTGTTTGGGATAGCTTGATCCATGCACTCGTGTAAGTGCTTATAGAGTGCATTTGTGTAGGATTCAGCAGTCGTAACTGTATTGTCCTTCTGCATGGGTGTCATGAAGTTCACCACTTCTGTCTTAAGAAGCATGAAGTTGGCTTCGGAAATTTTTTTTACTGTGGTTTCCTTAATGGTGGGTAGGGACGGGATGCGGATATCTAGGGTGATTAGCTTATGGTCAGATCTGACCAATGAGGAGTTGACTTCAGGTGTGGAACACCGGTCACTCATGTTGGTAATGACTAGGTCTAGGATATTGTTGCCCCTGGTGGGGCTGTGGATAAGTTGAGCCAGGGCATTGGAATTTATGAATTCCAGAAAGCATTGAGCAAAGGAGTTGGTACATGAGTAGTTTTCCCAGTTAATGGTGGGGTAGTTGAAATTGCCCATTATTAGGGTGTTTGGTTGAACCCTAATATTTTCCAGTATATCAAGAAAAGAGGATTGGGAATTCTGGGGCATGGTGGGGGATCTGTAGCAAGCTACAATTTGGATTGCAGTTTTGCCCAGAGTTAGCTGCACTTGGATAACCTCGGATGCATTATGCTGAGTAACTAGCCTGGAGGTGTGGATATCCTTAATGAATATGGACACACCTCCACCTTTGGTGTTCTGGTCCAGGTTAGATGGCTGAAAAGTGTGGTATGAGTTATAGTCTGGTAATGCAGTGGTGCTCTCTAGAGCCTTGAACCAGGTCTCAGTCACTGCACAGATATCAATGTTCTCCATTTTAAGGAGTGCCTCGAGTGAGTGCATTTTGAGATTTAGACTTCTAGCATTGAGTAGCATTACCCTCAGTTTGTGCTTGTCTGTTCCTGTTATGGTGGTGAATTTGTCATTTAAACCTTGCCTAAAAAAGACACTATAGGGGCGGCAAGACCCTTAGCCAGTATCCGGAATCCTGGGGGCGACAGGTACAGGCCATCTCTGGCAAAGCATCATGGTCTGTTGACCATGTCATCCCAGGCAGAGAAATACTGGATCCCCTTAGAATGACACCAGAAGCTTAGCCAATTGTTGAAGTCAATCATTTTGTCCTTGTACTGCGGTATCATTCCGGGCGATGGCAGGATGCTACTCAGGGCTTGAGTCATACCTGCCTGGGCTACAAGACTGGAGATCTCTTCCCATGTAGTCCAGGGAGGTACATCTCAGGTCATTCACACCAACATGGACAATGACAGAGTCATATTTGTACTTGTTGTGGAGTGACCTGAGTACGTGGGTTATGTGGCGGATCCAGGCACCCGACAGGCAGCTGAGAGTAACCTTCTCCTTGTTTAGCCTGGTGAGTGGGACATCAGTGTGCCTGACTTTAGAGTCACCTATGACAAGTGTGTTGGGTACATTGTTTTGCCTTATGGGCTGTAGTTTATTGGCACACTGAGTCTGTGGGCTATGTGTCATTTGAGTTGTGTTGGGGGGTGGAGGTTGCTTGCATTTCTGCTTTGGAGGTCTCTGTTGCTTGAGCAGATTATTATTGAGAACCTCTGCAAATGTTTTTGTGTTTCTATGTGTGGATTTTGGTGGTGTAGGTTTAGTGGGACTATGTGATGAGTGTGGTATGGTGCAAGTGTTTACCTTCTCCTCTTGACTGTCAAGTTAAGTCTTGGTTGGAGAGAGCTTTACCTCCAGTTTGGCTAGATAAGTGAACCTCTCACAGATTGTGGTGTTGGGTGGTAGGAGGAGAGGGTTGTCTGTGTACATGAGGCAATTGCTACATTGCCCCAAGATGCCCAGATTCATCAGATAGACAGGAGAGAACACTGGGAGCTGACCCTTGGACATGCCTGAATAAAAAACTACTTTCCTCTAGACAAGTGAGGAAAGTGAGTATAAGAGCTGTTTTTCTCTAAGCAAGTGAGGAAGGTAAGTACAAAAACTGTTTTCCTCTAGGTAAAGAGGAAGGTTGAGTGCTGTAGTAATTTGTAGCTTATTTAATGCTAACAACAAGTTCAGCAAACTTTTGCAAATCATGACCCAAAAGAGATATTTAGGTCTTTGCTTAATCAAACCCTTTCCCTTCAACATCACATTAAGCTGCAGACCCAAACATTATATGGGTTATCCTATTTGCAAACTAAAGAAGCTAGACAGGTAATAACTATTAATGTCATACCACCTTGGTTAAGAGTGCTGCTCGTCCATAATAACCCCTAAGTCTCAACAAAACTTACACAGACTGCAGCTGTAAACAGAATAATCACATTCATATGCCCAAGTCCAAACCATGCACATCATCCTCAGACTATTATCAAATCCACTTGTCTTACAGTTCAGGAAGGGAGAACTACCTTTTTTATTCAATACTGAAATATATAAGCCTGTTTGTGATTATTATTGTCCACCTGTTGCAAACATATTACATTTCAGGAGCACTTTCAATGACGTTAGGGGTTCTGTTGGCACTTTTTTACTCAGACCCCATTAGCTGTGTTGTTTACAGACAATGCCATCACTAAACTAGTCTCATTGATGTGCTGACCAGTATAAAATGCCCTTCTTACCACTATGGAGACATGGTGACTGAAGTTAAGGTTGCTGTCAACCTGTGTGCCGGGATTTCTCACCACTGATTGTCTATTTAAGGTATTGCTGTTGATGTGGTAGCTTGCAGGAACACCCTTGCCAAAGGGGATGATGATGCATTTTTTTGCATTAAGTTTAAGACCATGGCTTTGACACCAGTCATTAGTCTGCGTAAGACCTTCTTGCAGGATGTTGACATCACTAGGGGTTTCAATAATTGCTCCCACTTTGCAGTCATCAGCAAACTTTGTCAGCCACAGTCCTTTAGTTCTAGCCTGTACTTAAGAGAAGTAGATTCCGAAGACTAGGGGTCCCATAATATTAAGTAGCATTTATCTGTGTGCTTGGATTATTTGGGCATCAGAGTGATATAGCTGTTAATTTTGCTATTTCATAGTATGTGTTCTAGTTCAGTTCTCATCCTGGCTGCTTTCTTTGTGGAATTTAGTTGTCTGCACTGTATCTATGTAGTTTTTGTCAGGAGTTCCATTTTCCTTTTACAGGCAAAGGCAAACCTTAAGTGAAGCGGAAATCCTCCAAAGGTCTGTAGATTTGCATGCCATCTCTGAGTGAGTGAGTGAGTGAGTGAGTGAGTGAGTGAGTGAGTGAGTGAGTGAGTGAGTGAGTGAGTGAGTGAGTGAGTGGTGAGTGAGTGAGTGAGTGAGTGAGTGAGTGAGTGAGTGAGTGAGTGAGTGAGTGAGTGAGTGAGTGAGTGAGTGAGTGAGTGAGTGAGTGTGTGTGTGTGTGTGTGTGTGTGTGTGTGTGTGTGTGTGTGTGTGTGTGTGTGTGTGTGTGTGTGTGTGTGTGCATGCTGTGATGGATGGATGAATAGATGAGTACATTTATTATGACACATATGGTACAAACTTTCTTTTTGATTATTTTTCTTTGTGTTATTTAATTGTGCAGATATTGTTTAGTTATAAAGACACTTGCAAATAAGGTTATTTTCCTTGAAAGAATGAGACTGTACAATACAGAAAGAAGATGCACATTCTGTAATTTTTTTTTGCATGTTACCAATATATTTTATGAACTCTTGCTGATTAATGTTGCGATATTTCAGCTTTAACAATGTTTAGAATGATAAGTATTTTTGAGTTTTAGGGACATTTTGCTTATAAATATAACATATTTCTCTGTCAAAGATGCACTAATACAAAATATTAACTGCCATAACAAAAACTTTACCAGATATGAGTTAACCCAGTTATTAATGTAGCTTTAATTTTTTACAATCATTACACAAACATATTTCTGATGGCTGATTTTTTTTTAACCACAAAGATGAAATATCGCTATTTATTAATATACTCCTGTTAATGGTCAAGCTGTCAGTAATGTTTAAAGCAATATGAAATGTTGGAAATCTGAATTATCATTTCATCAAAATGCATATTACAGAAGTGAATGAAATGCTAATGCCTTCAACGAATATAATACGTCGGAATCAGACTTCTGGCTTCTGCTGCAGTTGTATTAAATCATTCCCAGTAAAGAGGGCACCAGGGCATGTAACTAAGAATGTGCTGAAAATAAAAAACTTCCAACAAATAATTCAGTTTTCACCTAGTATATCAGCATGTCAACAAATCTTTGCCAACACAAATAGTTATTTGAACAACAGTCTTATTAAAATCCTAGCTCCTCAAAAGTTCATTCAGTTAGTCACTAAAGAGAGCTAAAGTCTCCACAGTTTATGGTTCTGTACATAATTTTGTTAATATAGAAAAAAAATCTCTTCTTTGCCAAAGTTTTGTTTGTTTTGGATCATTGCCTCTCCATGGAGCAGACTGCCAAAAGAATCATGCAGATGGAATGAAAACTGTTTATTTCAGGAAAGCAGTAAAAGTGGCAGGGGGTGCCTTTCAGGATCAGTATTTGAAGTAAGGGACTGTTATAGCACAGTATAATTGTTTCCTCTGTTTGTTTTATCATTCTATGAAGCAGGATCATAAACAGATAAAAAGATGTAGTCAAGCCATCAGTCTCCTAGAAACAACTAAAGTTACATCTGTAACTATCATCCCCCTCTCCCTTGCAGTGGCATATCCTATCATCAGCTTCACTCCTGAAGCTGTCTGGCACAACATGGACGGTATGGGAGACTTAAGATAATGTACTGATCCTGTCCTGTGTCACATAGGGATAAAGCCCTTCCTGCACCCCAGACAACCAGTGTTTGATTAGCAGCATGGGTGCTGGAGGTGTTAGATGGGAGAAAATGAGCATGAAAAGCCAGCGCTGGCTTGCCCATCCTGAAGAGAAGGAGGAAGGCACCCTAGGCTTGCTTGAATAGCAACATTAAGAGCCTGGCAAGTTCCATGCTATGGGAGGTACAGTGCTTGGGTTGGAGGTTACATGTGTGTAAGGATGTGTGCACCTCCAAAAGGCAGTCATTATGGAATACAGAAGATCACTGTGAAGTGGCCAGGGTTAAAATAAAGTCCCCATGACACTGTACCGGTGTTCTTATTCTCCTAATCAGCCCTGGTGAAGGATAAGGTGGATCTAGTAGGCCCAGAAAATGTGGACAGGAGCTAGTTGCAGCTGATGGTTGGCTGCAGAAAATGTAAAAAATAGGAATCACAGTTGAAGATTTCAATGTGTTTCAAGAAATAAAGCTTTTGTCCAGGTTTGATCAGCGTTTCATATTTTGAAAGATATGGATGTTGGAAACACTTCCTGATTTCAACAATATGGGTAGAAGTAGACTGAGTATATTATGGATAGAAAATATTACATGCCCAGGCAAACAGTATGATGGTTCTAAAGTGTATAGTCTGAGAGGAGAAAGCTTAACAGAAAGGGTAGTTTTAAACAGAAAAAAACAAAGTTCAGAACTGCATTACTGTTGGGAGGTTACTAAGGGGTGCAAATACATCAAATACCTGCTTATATTCCTATATGCTTGTCTCAGATGCATTAAGCTAATTTTCCAAGGCTGTGCAGAAATGTAAGTAGGATGCTGAGTTGTACAGGTGGAGATATGACATGTAGAGGATAGGCAGTGCTTAAGTGCCATTCCAGACACTGCTGATGTTTCATTTGGAATAACTCATGTACAGTTTGCATAATGGCATAAAGTCATCTCACATGTTGACTCTGTTATGTATCCTCCAAATATGTAGAATTCTTAAATTAAGAAGATCCGTCCATCAAATGTCAGATGCCTGTATTAATCATCATACTCCTGCTTGACACTTGATCAGCATCATCTCTCACCTCAGCCCTTCATCTTGCGTGTGGTGAACCCAAAAATAGTGAAAAGGATGGTGTGTTTTAATAACAGGAGCATTGTAATCATCTGCCTCCCTGGGAAATCTTCTGCCAGGATGAGGTAAAGTTAATTTCATCCTCTAAATTTGAAACCAACAATGAGGATTCAATCCCAGCCAAGGAAATCAGATCCACTTGCCATTCTTGCACAGATATTGGAGGAATTACAGGAACTGTCAGTGCTGTGTGTGTGTGTGTGTGTGTGTGTGTGTGTGTGTGTGTGTGTGTTCTGGACAGGGAGAAAATGATACCATGGAACACCCTATGCAAAAATTCTACAACAATAAGGGGTCCCAGAGATGGTGCTGTTTGTCATTTTGTCCTTCTATCTAAAGAGGGAAAGCTGCTCTATAAGCCTCCCTAGGATAAGTGGATGGAATGGATGGACAGATGCTAGATGTGAAGTATAAGGCGAGTGTCATTATTCAATGAACACAAGTGATGTTCCCCTTGACTTGTGCTAATACAAATTTTGAGCATATTTTATTAGAAGGATATTTGATGAACATCTATAACTCCAAGGTGTGGGGGTTGCTATTGTGGCTGACTCTTCCAGAATGAAATGTACATTTATATAAAGGGTGTGTAGGATCTAGGATTAACATTTTTCAGCAGCTAAACATTTATAATTAGAATGCTAGTATGACATCCCCACTCTGGGCCAGTAATCAAGAAGCCTGAATCCTCACCACTGATGCTGAAGAGGACCGTTCACTTGAAATACAAATGGATACACTCAGTATTTTTACAGGTGCAGACCCCTCTGCATCAAGCACAATTTACCTCATTTGCACACAGGAAACACACTCAGTCCAGGGTCTGTATTTCTCTGTCTCCGTCCAGGTCCCCAATAAGTCTCCCCACTGGTATAGCTGAAAGGTTAGGTCCTCAGCTGAGTGTCCAAGCCAAGTTCTCCAGCACCCTCTCTGTGAAATCAGTACTTTGTGTCCCTGTCCCAAGTAGCTGACCTACACACTCTTTGAGATTTAATTTTCACACACACACACACACACACACACACACACACACACACACACACACACACACACACTTTCCTGGGAAAGGTTGGCACAGATTACCTGCTCTACCAACTTTGCCCAGACTATAAAGTAGATTCACCGCCACCATAAAAGGCTATCCAATTATGCTGAGTGAAATTAATATTAATACAAATGGCAATGTTGACCAAACAGTCAGGCTTTCAGGAGTGGCCAAAATTATCACCAAATAAATATATGCAAATACTCTCAAAGTTTAAAATATTTCCCTAAAGGACCAGCCACAATAAGAGGTTTAACTATATTTAATAATAAATAATAAAAGAATATGAAAATACTAAGTATCTATTTACAGTAAACACCAGAGTTTCAGTCACAGGGAATATTAAAAAGAACACTAATGGAAAGGTTCACACAGTTATAGAAAAACAGTATTTAGCTAGTCTCACTATCTATTCCTGACTGACTAAACAAATTACTGTTCCTACTTACTGAATAGAGCAAGGCAAGATGGGTGAGTGGTCCTTGTTGTCAGATCCAAGACAGAATACAGAATGCTGATGAGACTTCAGTCTCTTATAATATTAAAAACATTATTTCTGTACAGAATGACATCACATACATCTGGTCATCTGACTCTATTCTCCATGCCCCCATGCTATCACTAACACTAGAAGCTACCAGGGTTTAGCACCTATGTGCTACAATACATACATATAGAGCATTGCTCAGATGTGGTGCAGCTGCTGGAAGTCTTAAAACCATAAAACCATTCCACTCATTCTACAGGAGCTACAACCTATTCTCTAGCACAGACATTGTGTCTCTGGCTCACTTCAGAACTGTGGGATAACATCTTTATGGCTTAACCCATAAAGTAATTTAATGTCAAGAATATTTTTTCAAAGTCAGGTGGACTAACCTCTTCTCACCCAGTATATGCTGTTACAATGTATACATTTAATTCAGTTACAATAATGCATGTACATTTCTTTTCCTTCCAGCAGGGCACACTGTTGATACATTTTAACACAAGTAAACTTTACAAATACATTTTCAATACAAGCATCTGTACAAATCAGTTCAATATACACAGCATATAATTATTTACAAAATTTCATCTAGCTGTGCTGGCATATGTTACAAATCCACTGCCCCACTTCTCCTGGCATGGTTGACAGTACCTCCTATCGTCACAGCTAGCATAAACTATCATGGATCTATATACAAATTAATCAATATGTCAAGTTCAAGAGGTCATTTCTTTTTAAGAGTTACAAAAAGAATGGGCAAATGAAAATGAATAAACTTAAATGGTCTAGGCCCTGAAGCAAAACCTGTATGAGGAAAGGAGGGGGGATCCTTTTTACATTTACTAGTGGTCACCAACCATTTTCATATGAAGGGCCACACTGTGGAGATGCAAAGGAGGTACAGGGTACAAAGCCAGTGAGGTATGAATTAATTATTTTTAACTTTATTAATTATTTAAACATTTTCTTTGAGAGAGTAATTATTTTTCACATTAATGAAATATTTTTTAAACATATTCATACACAATAAACATACCGCAATAATTCACCCTGTCTAGATGTATTGATGTGTTTATCTTCAGCAGTATTACTGCAGTTCTTTTCTTATATGATGACAATTCCAATTCTATAGTAATGTTAATAAATCAAAAATCATGCCATCTAATTTAACTTTATCACTGCAGTTTTAAACAAAGTAATGACGGATGTAGTTCTGTAGTTTTTTTAATGAAATGAAAAATCTATAATATGTCTACATTAATAATATTAATATGATTATTTGCATATGCAATGACAAATCCAGTTCTACAGTGAAATTAGTAAAGCTAAAATCCTATAATTTGTGTAATTCAGTAGTATTATTGCAATTATTGTCAAAAATAGTAATAAATCAAAAAATGGGAAAGAGAGCTTAAACACCCATGATTAGAGTTCCAATGATGACAAATTTTAGCACATATCTCAGGCACTAGACTAGTGTATCAATGAATTCTACTTTTACTATTCTGAAAATGGTTTATAGGTGGTATTTGACCCCATACAAGATCCACAAAAGTAGTTGGGCACAATCTGACAACTGCTACATATGTGGGGTAAGGAAATTGCATTTTCTTATGATCTGGAGCTGTCAATGACTTTGAGCTGTATAGGAGGAAACAGTATTGGCAGTGGGCATGGCTACTGGTCTGTGTCTACCATGTCCTACTGATCCATTATGTTGGTTACTGAGTATTGATAAGCAGAGGCTAGATATAACAATAACAATGAATATATGGATTACTCAATTAGTAATGGCCCTTCTAGAGGGGATCTTCAAAAACTGTAAATCTCTACTTCTGAACTGGAAATATCAGTATTTCATCTGGCAATGTTTAAGGTGCAAGCTATTAAACAAATTGATTATACTGAATCATAATTATTAATCTGATATAATGATTATCCTATTATTCTAAATATATTTATTATTTTTCCAATACTTATGGTTTTTCTTGACTGTTTAAAATGGAGGGGGAGTTAGATTTTTTTTTTGCTGAATACATATTAATATAGTGCATTGGCATGGAAGATTCTGAATATTGATTATTTCTGAATAAAATTGTAGTTCTTACTGAGAATATTAAAGAAAAAAAATGTTAACTTTCATATCTGTTCTCAGAAATACGGTATTAACAGACAACTAAATATTAATGCAATTGTTTTTACAAGTAGTAATAAATCCCATTCTGCAGTGACTATATCAAAATAAGTAAATAAAAGCACAAATTCTTTCCATGTATATAGTGCGCCTCTATTAATGTTCGTATTTTTTTTCACAACTGCTGAGAAATTTGGGTAAGCATGGGTAATTCACTTTCAAATTGAGGTTGCTAACTGAATATTCATGTAATTATGTCACTCAAATTGCTGTCTGAAATTAGTCAGTTTCTTAATTTTGATTTTTAGACATAAATATGTGGAAATAAGTAGAAACAGAAAATGTTGAAATTGTACCATATATGAAGCAACATACTAAACATTTATTGTTGTCAAGTTCCTTCCAGAATACATTGAGGTTTATGAAGCTGTTTTAATTCCACACTTTTTGAAATGCTCAACACCTTTCTCATATTTGATAAGTGTCCCATAAACCATAGTTGGCAGCTACATTTCAGATGGCCTCAGGATTTTCATTAAACTGTTTCACGATTAATTGAAACAAAGGTGCTATACATGTGAGGACTAAAAATCAGTCTTCACATTCATTCATTCTGTAATCTCCTGAGTGGAGGGGGACATAAAAATAAACTGCTTAGCATGTTTGTACTTTGCTGCACCAGCCATTTGCTGTGATGTGCACTGAGGGGTAGTGCGAGCATTGCACAAAGCTTTGGGTGGCACAGTGGTGCAGCAGTTAACATTGTCACCTCACAACAAGAGGTTCTCCTGTTCAATTCTCATCTGGAGTACCTTCTGTGTGGAGTCTGCATGTCCTCCCTATATTCGTATGGGTTTTCAATGAGTGGTCTGGTTTCCTCCCACATTCCAAAGACATGTGTCTGGAGCTTTTCTCTCAGGTCGTCTGCTGAAAATGGGCTCTTTCCCAGTAAACAAATGTTAAATAAGTATTGATGAATGAATCAGTGTTATTATATACATTTTCAAAACCTGGGCCCTCTCTCATCAGCCCTATGACCGCCTTATGCATACTAGTCATAGCAGAAAGGGTTCCAGTTGTATGTCCATGAACCATATGTGTAATCCGTGGAACTGTTAATAATCTTAGTTTGATTATAGGCAAATAAGTCAAAAATTGCTGTATCTCAAATTATTTGTGCATTTCAATGGTAAAGTGAGCTGAGAGTTAGAATATATATATATATATATATATATATATAGATATATATATAGATATAGATATATAAATATAGATATATATGTAGAGAGAGAGATATGACATAGTAGAGATTTAGGGGGTATAGCCTACCACATTGTGGGGTGCAGAGGGATTGCCCCTACAAAAACACTTTTTAGGTGTAACAGCAAGTTTGGAACTTTGCTGTTACATACAAACTGAGGATCGCTCATAATTTTTCAGAGTTTCAGGACTTGCAGTGTAGAGTCTTGAAATTCTGATATGTCACCCAGTAAATACACTAGCTATTGTTGGACAGCATAGTTTTTATACAGTCATTTTTTTTTTATTTTAAGTGCAGTATAACAATCTATTTCCTTGATTTTGCTTAACAGGGGAAGCAGGATCTCCTCTTTTATATCAAATCTTTGGCTGAAATACAAACAACCGATGAATATCAGATAAATCTGTGGACTCTTTCAAACCCCAAGAAAAGTAGTTACATTCATACAAGTTGAACAGTAATTACTGAAAGAGATCGTCATTAAAACTTTTGCAGCGTGTGCCAACAGCGTCTGGTTCCAACTAAACCTCTTTAATTGCAGATTTTATATCTAAAGAGCTTTATTTGAACTAGAACTTTCAGGAATAAGAAAATTACCAGCTTTCTGCATGCAATTCCCTAACAGCCAAGCTATCAGTGAAAGCTTCTTGTTCGACTGGTAAATCTGAGTAATTGGTAATGAAATTGCAGTGGTATCAAATGAGCATTGCAATGGAGCATTCAAAATATGCTTTTCACATTTTAATTGTAATTTTGATTCTTATAATTGCTCTTATTCATAAATTACAGAATTTGATAACTAAATAAATCTCTGAGCGGCAAAGCAGAAGTGTAGGCGAAGGGAGAAGCTAAAAGTGCAAGTTATCAGGAGGTAGCAGCATATGCCGATCAGAGGTAGTGCAATTGATAGCGTATCTGCAGTCAGAGCTGAAGCACTATGGCTTCATTCATCACTCCATCTAACAAACTGTTACATTAGTAGCAAGTGGGTTGCTACAATTATTAAAAAAAAAAACTTTGTACCATGCTGTTTTTTAAACATCTTTACTGAATATCACTTGTGACACAGGCACATTTACATTTATATAAAAGTAATCAAGCTGTTAAAGTTAAAATTAACAAATATGCTCTTGATCAAATTATAAAGTTATATATGAAAAATGAATATTAAATACATTTTTCATTCACCACATTAAAGTTTCTTGGCATTCTGTGTATGTAATGTTGATGATATGTAGTATGTTTTAGTTTTTGTTTGTGTAGTAATTTATTTCTTTAATGAAAATTTAGTTGTATTCACTTAGATTCCTATTCATAGAGGCAGACTGTGGCCATGTAGGTCTTTGCAGAATGTTTTGCAAAGCCATTTGTGATTCATAAAAGTACTTGCACAATGGAGCAAGAGTCCACAAAGGATCTTGCTCTATTGCACAAGTAGAAAAGCCCCAGCACAGCGACAATTTCAAAAGAACCTATCCTCTGATCAAACACAGTTTACAAACCCCACAGCACTGTTGAGTACACTGTACCCCTAGTATAAATTATAGGAGCCTAACAGCATGCAAACAGATATTACAGAATTTGTGGTCTCTATGATTCCCTTCTCCTGTAGTATCTTGCTGAACAGGTAGCACTGAGTTACATACTAGCACAGTCAAAACCTAAATCTTCCAACATTTCCATTACATCCCAGCCAACAATGATGTTTCCAATGTTTCAGACAAACTTGCCATCCAGCATTATCCTCTCCCATCTCTACATTAAGATACTACCAATACCGAGTTCCCACCATCTGCAACTTGTATGGTACCAGATCGCTGATTTTCATATTATGGTAATGTGTCATCCCACACATGCATAGCCAATGAGCTGCATAGTTTTTATGAATAAGTGCTGCTTATTATTGCAGGATGGAGGATATGGAGTACGCATTTGGTTCAAGGGGGGAAGAACATTCTTTAGTGCATGTACAGTATGTTTAGTATAATTTGACATGTGCTTCCCTGAGTTCTACAAAGCAATTTCTGTTTGATCCTTTGCACTAAACCAAACTGTGTAGGCTCCCTACCTCTATTTCTACTTCCAATGCCTTTTATCAGTGGCAGTATGCAGTATGAATGGAAGAAGCAGACTAGACAGAAGCAATCCAACCTGAGCACCTACAATGCATTCTTTTGCACAGAGTGAACATAAATAATTCTCTCTACAACTGTAAACATCTGTACTCCCAAGATATCTCTGTTCTGTAATAGCTGTTGACATAGTAAGAGCATAATGATTTCCAGTGGAAGGGTCCCTGTTATCTTGTAATTGCACTTTACATGCTGACTAAAGACCTCCTCGTATGTGACTAACCATTTTCTCTAGTGCTTTGTCTCAGACAACTTATAGGTGTGGCTATGCACAGTAAGTGCCCCCCCCCCCCCCATCTTCGTTGTAGCTTTGTAGAGACACACTGTTATGGAGTCTCAGCTCATCATGGATTTGTAGGAAATATATAGGGTACAGGTCTATGTTTCACAAGATGGATGGATTATGTGTTGTCCTAATCAGAAGCAGAGGGATGTTGATGAAACTGAACTGTCAAAAGAAATATCAGTGGACAGACCCGCTGCATATCTCACTAGCAGCTGCACAGGCATGCATAATACATATAAGTCTACATATCTCATTAGCAGCTACATGGGAATGCATAGTACATATAAGTCTGCATATCTCATTAGCAGCTACATAGGCATGCATAGTATATAGTACATATATAGTACAGCATAGACTGAGTAGGACACACAACCTTATTCCTCTCCTTTCTTATACCCTGCCATCAGCCTTAATTGTTTCCTTTTCTTAACCCCCTACTCATTCCCTATTACTTCCTCTTACCACTCAGGCATGATACACACACAATTGATTATTTTACAAACAGTCCTACTCCTAGTCCACCTAACAGCCCCACCACTATATACAATGAAATCCTCCCTCTCATCTTGAATTCAGCTCACGTGTCCCTCAGACTAACTCTACACAGTATCATTTCACAATCGTAATTATAATCCACCTCCGTCATACTTTGCATTAAGTACAACCTACACCCGTTCAACCCCATGACACTCAAACTAGCCCTGAAAAACAAAGCATCAGCAGCATTAGCATCAACTCCCTTTCTCCTATTTTTTTTAAATTGGGTTGGGGTGTCATATGAATAGTGACCATCACCTAGAACCAATATTCACACCATCGGGGGATAACCCTGCCACAATCAAAATAAAATGTCTCTCCCCCTACAAACATAACAGCTTAAACTTGAAGTTAAATTTTAATGTCATCTACCCAAACCCTGGTTCGGTATACTATCAGCATTCCACCCATACCTCCTACTGCCATACAGACACTCATACACTCAAAAACCTGCAAAATCTTCCATGCATTATATATAATACACATAAACATCATAAACATTTGCAACATAGTGCATGCTTGGCTTATACAACCTTGCCCTGACTTGGATGCACTAACAGAAACATGGCTAGTGACAGAGATTAATGACTATGAATCCTATCATCAGGCTACACCATAATAATAGCAAATGGAAAGAAAACACAGGCAGGTGGAGCTGCAATTCTCCATAAAATACTCTCCAGCTGCAAAAGCACCCCCTAAACCCACCATAACTCGACAACACAGAAACTGCAATTTTCCTTCTCATATTAAACCATAATAAACCATGGCATATAACTGCCATCTGTCTTCTGTCTGGAAACAACTTCAATACTACAGGAGACATTTTCTGTTGGGTCACATCTAACATCCTTCAAGAAAAAAAATGATTATTGAGTGATTTTAATATTGACTGACTCCTAGTCACCCCTGATAGTCCCACCTAAAGCCATAAACTTACATGATCTAATTTCCACTCCCATGTGCTTCAAAAAATATGAAAAGGGAACCATTGTTCATTGGATTCTCACCTGTTCTACAAAGAAAATTACTTCCCCTGGTTCTCTAACCGATTCCCTAAGTGACCACCTCCTCATCTTATCATCAGGAAACAAACTAATATCAATAAATAACATCACTTCAATCAAGTTCACAATTTCTCCAACTTCCATCAAGATATTTCTATTATCAACTTAATAAAGTGAAACTGTACCAATCTAAAATATCTTTCACTTGACAAAGCGGTATCAGAATTCAATAGAATCTTCCTAATAATTTTAAATGGTCTTGCCCTACAGTACAATAAAATGACCTCCGGCTATCTAGAAACACTAAACACCATATAAAAAAAAGAAACAAAGCTTGGAAAAATTAGTCCACTAACAAAATCCAGACAAATCTCCAACAATTCAAACATCTCTGGAACCATACCAAATACCATATCAAAGCAGACAAAAAGAACTGTTTTACAAACACTGAAGACAAAAACTATAGTAACACAAAATATTTCTGGGTATCTATTAATAATGTCTTAAACCCGGGCTATTTCTCCCAGACTTCTCTTACCCACCCAATAACGGAGAAAACAATGACACCATTTTCAACTCCTACTTCATCCACTCAGTCTCTCCCCTGCTCAGTAACTTAAGTACCTTCTACCCCCCAACTCCATCTCTTCTTAACAACCTCTCCTCCTACGTTTCACTAAAACCAAAGCCAACCTCTACTATAAAAAGACTCCTTCTTAAATTAAAACCTATCACATTATCAACTGACAATCTGCCATGACTCTTCATTAGAACTGCAGCAGAAGCAATAGCCTACCCAGTTTCCATTATAGAAAACTGCACCAAGGAATCTTATGTTCCTCTACTCTTGAAAAAATCTATGTTCTACTTCTTCATAGAGGTAGTACCACCAACAAACTCACCAACTATCAACCCTTTGTTATTTTATCTTGAGAAATGTGTTTATACCTGGCTAGTCTCCTGCTTTATTTAACATTCTCCTCTCTCCTCATCCCAACATGGTTTTAGTCAACATCATTGCGCCACCTCTGCCCTTCTTATTTTCAATAACACTGTTAACACTAATAGAAATGTTAGTCACCTTGTATATGCCCTTTTCTTTACCATCAAATGCTTTCAACACCATCTCACACCATATTCCCCTACAAACCTCTCTAACCTAGGACTTAATAACTCAGCCCTCTCCTAGTTTCACAGTTACCTCTGTCACAGATTCAAAGTTATCAAATGACAGAACATATACTTATATTTCTTTTTTTTAATTTCTCCAAATCTTTTGGATTTCTAATACCATGAAGGGAATAGACCCCACTCCTAAGTTAAAGTACAATTAAAGTTCATGAAATTAGTATTGCTTCAGTCTTTGATGTCAGCCAAAACTGCTCATCGCAGCACCCGCAATGTTTCCAGTACATGTATTGGTAACATATCTAAATACGATTGTAGATTATTTTTATATGACCCGTTGCTCCTACTACTTGGAACTGTATGGGTATCTTTCTTCCACATTGCTCTGATTTCTGCCTGCAGATCTTAATATTTTATAACTTTGTGTCTCTGTACACAAGACACTGTAGTCACTGCGTGTGATGATTTCAATGATTAATGCTACTTTTGTCTTCTTTTCATGGACCACTATATCTGGTTTTCTACTATCTGTCTTTTGAACTGTTGGTAATGGGTGATCACATGTGATGTAAACTTCATCATTTTCTATGATGCTTTGTGGCTCATGTTTCCAGTGTTTGTCAGCCACTTCAGTACTATAATGTTTGTACAATCCTCAGTGCAACAGTCTTGCCTCATTATTATGCCCTTCAGTATACAGTCCTTCTGCCATTAGTATGCCACAACTAGCAATGAGGTGTGTGACTGTTTCCAATTCAGTTTTACAAAACCCACATTTGTCTGCTTCTCCCACATGTTCAATGGACTTTGTAAACCAACGTGTATGTAGCCCACTATCTTGTGCTGCCGGTATTAACCTTTCATCTCTTGGTTTGAATTTGTCTCCCTTAACCATTCCTGTGTTCGTTCTTGATCAACATGAGATTATTCCAGAAGTTTTCTATACTTGCAACTATATTTATGCATTTTCCACATTTCTTGCTATCTCATCTGGTCCTTCACATTATATTTTTTCTTTTGTTTTTTGTTTTTGCTTGATTTTTATCAACTTCTGGCTTGATTATCATTCCTGTTTGACACCGATATGTTTCTGCTAGATTAAGCAGAGGTCATCTTAGATTTATTCTCCTTATTTTTCAAAGCTTTCACTACATTCGGGTCTTATGAGGTCAGCAGATATATGTGCAGTCCCACAATTGCAGATCTACACATGTAATCAATTTCAAGGAGGCCCATCCCTCCTTTGAAATGGAGAATATATAATCTTGGCATGCACTGATTTTTATAAATCATTTGGTGAGCAGGAAGTATCCTTCTTGTTTTCCTATCTAATCTATCCAGCATGTTTTGGGGCCAGTCAATCACTCCAAAACTGTAAGTTAAGACAGGAAGAACAAACTGGTTTATAGCTTGAATTTTGTTCCTAGATGTCAATGTTGTTTTCAGGATTAATTTTATTCTTCTAAAGTATTCCTTACTAAGTTTTATTCTCATTTGTTCATGTTTTATTGTTGATCCTTCATCAATTCCCAAATATTTATACACTCCCTCTTGCTCAAGTTGTTTTATATCACATTATTGTCTCAGACATTTTCTTGGTGCTGCAGGTTTCCTGCTTTAAAGGTTGTTTTTGCACATTTATCAAGACCAAATGACATTATTATATTATCTAAAAAAGTTTTGACAACTTGCAGTCATTCTTTCAATTGCTCATTTGATTAGCTATACAGTTTTAGATCATCAACAAAGAGAAGATGAGAAATCTTCCACACTTCGTTTTTTTCTAGGAGCTAAATTATAGCTACGGCCTAAACTGTTAAGTAGACAGCTTAATGGGTTAAGGCCAAGAAAGAATAGCAGCGGTGACAAAAAGTCACCCTTGAATATCTCCCTTTGAATTTTTATCCCTGAGATAATAATCTGTCCTTTCTCATGGCTTAATTGCAAAGTGGTCTGTCACTGTTTCATGGTCACTGTAATGTAGTTGATCAGTGTAGGGTGTATCTTATACATTTTTAAGCACTCTTTTATCCATGAATGTGGGATACTATCAAATACTTTTTTTGTAGTCAATTCATGCCATACTTAGAGTCTTCCCCATTTTACATTTCTCCAATATGATTTTATTTAACAACAAGAGATCCTTTGTTCCATATGACTTTCTTTTATTGCCATTTTGTTCTATTGCCATAATTGAATTTTCTTCTAAATGACTATAAACCCTGTTGGAATCAATTCCAGTGTATAGTTTATACGTCGTTGGAAGGCAAGTCATTGGTCTATAATTTTTAGGGTAGCTTGCAGGTTCACTATTAAGTAGGAGCATTGTTTCTCCTGTTGTTAACCAAGCTGGTTTCTGTTTGGGGTGCGCATATAAGTAGTTTTACTCATGGCTAAATCTTTATGCAAAGATTTTAATACTTCTAATCAAAAATAAGGTACTTCATCTAGGTCTGGGGTTTTCCATTTAGAGGCTTTTCCTAACTGTATTTCAATCTCAATGGCTGTTACTTCATCCCATTTCATATCCTGTATCTTTAAACTTCTTATTCTTTCATTTATTCTTCTATCCATTTAGCACCTTTGTTATGTTCCACAGGATCTTCATAAATACTTCTCCAAAATGTATCTAGTTCTTCTTTTTTTGTGGTCTTTCAATTCCTTTTACCTTGTTTCCCAGTTCTCTACAAAACTTTTTGGGTCATGAATAAATTGCTTATTTTGTACTTTTCCTTCATATTTATCTGCATATCTTCTAAGTTTTTCCACCTGTGCTGAGATTTTTAGTTTATTTGTGATAGTGCATGATAGATCCTAATCTATTCTAATACTGCACACTGCCTTTATCACATCTATCTTTCTAAGTATTTTTGTTGATCTGTTCCCTCATCTATACTCCTCCAGCAGTGACACTTCTTGTCTCAATTGCTTTATAGTTTTCTCTATTTGATACTTCCATGATGGTATTTGATTCCCCCTTCCTTTCCCTCACTACCCTGTGTTCTTGTGGCAGAACTTTATCAGTTATCAATTTAGCTTCACAGTAATATATCCTGTTTACTTCTATTATATCGCAGGGATCTCTATGGACAGTCTTAATTACTGCATTCTTTTATTTTATCAAACTTCTAACTTTTGCGGTTTTATTGACCTTCTGAAATCTATTTCTTTCATTGATCTTAACATGTCTATTCATCTCTACCAGATCAAGCAACCCTTTTCTTAGTTCATTTTCTTCTAAACTGAGGACACATTTTTTGTTTTCCATTTTCTCCAGGCATTCTATAGAAAGTTCTATAGCATCTTCCTGTGGCGCATTCTTCTTCAGTTTCATCCCATGCCATCCATTGTTTTGTTATATGGGAACTCACTGGCTTATCACTCCTCAACAATGACAGTATCAGAGTTTCTACAATTTCCTGTTCCTTATCTTACTGTCCAGCTTCAAGTAAATGTTTATACTGGTTTCCTGTGGAAGGCTCCAAAATATCTTTATATGGCATCTAACCAATTGCTTCCCATTCCACTGGTTTCCCCTTAGTTTGGATGTCCATTGCTCTATCCTGTTGTGGTGTTTTCCGAATTAGATTTTCTACACTGAATCCTTCACTTTACAGGTACACCATGACCTCAGTTTCTATTTCTTTAACTTCTCCATTACTTATCTAATTTTCTACTTTTCCTCTTTGTCTTCTTATTTTTTCTATGGTAAAGTTTTCTATGTCTGGATTCCTTTGCCTGTATTTTTCTTCAAATAACATTGGTGCTGCTCTTTTTGAATTAATTAGTTTTGCTTTCTCCTTTGCATAGATATTACACCATATTAAATCTATTTTAATTTCCATTTCAATATTTCTTCTTCAGATGTCTCCTCATCTTCCTGTTTCTCCTTACTTTGGGGACTCATTCCATCATGCTGTGATATAACCTGTGTTAGACCTTCTACACCAAATCCTTCACTTCGCAGGCACTCCATAACTTCAACTTCTATTATTTTAACTTATACTTTACTGATCTTCTTTTCTACATTCTGTCTTTGTGATGTTATTTTTTTATTGTGAAATGTTCCATATCTTGATGCCTTTTGCCTGTATTTCTCTTTGAATATCTTTGGGGCTGTCTTCTTTATAGCAATTCATTTGGCTTTTGGCTTTGCATAAACATTGCACCTTTTCAAATCTCTCATTCTTTCTTTTTTTCCCATGTCCATATTTCTTTCTTATACTTTTCAAAAATCTCTAAGTTTTGTTGTTTATATTTTTGTACTTCCTCAGGTGCTTGTTTTTCCAAACAGATTAAAGTTTCTTGATTTATATATTGTTTTTCACAAATCTGTTGTATTAATAAACACAAATATTTATTTGAGGCTTCTGACAGTTTTTCTTCTGGAAGTATTTTTCTTTCCTCTAATTTCTCTCTTAATCTTTTTGTATATTTTCTGGCTGGAAATTCTGAGCGTTTCGCATAATAATAATAATACATAATTTCCTTCTAATTCTAAATAGTCCACTATATCATCTTTATGGCTCTTCTTTGGCCTATCAATGTTTGTGATTTTTGTTTACTGCTACTTACTTCTACAACAGAAGGCCATCCTTCCCCTGGGCCTGGCCTGGCCCCATTGTAGGAATGTTTCTGCATTTTGAAGATTCTACACTGTCATTTTTTTCCAGTCTTGGCACCAGTGCGCCTATTAGGATTGGGCACTTTTTTATGCTGGGTCCTGTGCACCCAGCTATCTTTTTTAATTTTTGACCTACAGTACTTCTGTCCATGCTATATGCTATATAAATACAGTCTATATATTAGTGTCGTCTTGGTGAGATTTTGTGAAAAACAGGGTCCACCTCATGAAGGTACTCACCAAAACTTGAGGATGAATTCAGTTTCAGCAACACTACTCTCCTTTGCTTGCTGACTTATCATCTCTCTATTTGGACCCCTACCTTTAACTTATCTACCCCTTACCTTTTCTACCTGTTTCATCTGGTGTCCCACAAGGATCCATCCTTGCCAATATACTGTTTAACATCTTTATTAATGACCTCTGCAAAGCAAGTAAAATTGCATCCATTACACAGCATGCAAATGATTCCACCCTTATCTGTTCTGCTCAAAACCTTAATAATTTTCAATAAAAAAATAGGAATCCTTCCCCTCAATTGAATAATGTTTAGCTACGTAACAACTATTTCTCAATCTCAAAACACCCAAATGAATGCTCTTCACCCCAAACAATTTGACAATCATCTGCCTTCTCTATCACCTCCCCTGGCTTGTCAGCATATACTACTAAGAGTCTTTATAAATGAAACCTGATTACCACATTCAAAACATTGTAAGAACAACATACCAGAAACTAAGCTCTATTTACAAAATCAAAAAATTCTTGTCTGGCTACTGAAGAAGGTAAACTGCCTCAGCCCTCCTTCTGTGTACATTCACTGTGTAGCTCCCACATTTACCAACTTACATGCAGCCTCACTAAATAAGTTGTTGCAGTGCTATAACAAGGTAGTCATATTTTCTATCACTTTCTCCACCGCACCCACCTCTGCTTGGCTGTCAAACAACTGCAATGGCTTGAACTTGCACCTTGCCTCATATTCTCCCAGCCTCTCACTACCCACAGCCTCATCAATAAATCGAGCCATTAGCCATTACTTGCCAATATCATCATGCTGGCTGAAATGACAAGCTCTTACAATTCATAATAATATCCGGTAAATCCACAGATAATGCACTTGACTTTAGCTATGTATCTAGAATTTAAAGTACAATTCCTCATTCTTTAAAACAAGTTCTATCTCTAAAACCCTTCAAACCATAGCTAAAGTCTTACTTAGTAACCCCCGGCACTGTATATGAACCTCACCTAGATAAATGCAGTGTCAGTTATAGCTAACTCATAGCAAATCATAATACAGACCTAATAACTCTTTCCACTTCAATGTACTCCCCTCAATAACTTACCACTTTCCATTTTAAAAATGTACCCACCCTTCCCCATACCAACTTACAACTTCCATGCAATGTTATTCCTTGATTCTGTATTATTATCTGCTTACTATGCAAGTCACTTTTACTGTAACAATTGTGCTGTCTTGTACTTATTTTGTTTTTATCTTATTAATTAATACTAGATTTTTGTGGAGCATTTCTCTCTGGTCCTCCACTGAACATGGGTTCTATACCTAGTTTGAGTTTCCTGGTAAACAAAAGCAATAAATGAGAAAATAAATGTAAATACTTTGAAGTAAAGTTCAGTTCACTTTTATGCACTTCAACACTCATTCAAAAATGCTCATGATGCATGTTAGTAATTAGTTCAATAGTAATCTCCTAATCTGAGTTTGATAGTTGCAACTCAAATATGTCACACTTTCTTCTAATACATGCACTTATGCAGTCCAGTAATAGTATGTACGCTAACATGTGTCCTCTGCACATGTACAAACAAACATGATTCCATTGCTGGAGACCAGTTACTTATTTGCCTACATTCACATTTATTTTGTTATGATATGAGGCTATATAAATAAATGGTTAAACTTTATTAAATAAAATTAATAACGAGGATTATGATTTGGTCTCCAACCATAGCCAACTTATGTCTTTGAGACATGGATGCCAAGCAATTCACCTCAGGAGTGAAACTATATGCATTTTTGAAGCAAGATACCCCCCCCCCTTGCACTGACATGTGAGGAGAAAGTCCCCTACACATCCATATTTGCATATTAAGTCTACAGGGGCATCCACATAAAGGCAATAGAAATCTCTCAAAATGAAAACGACACTACCAGTGCAGACATGTTGAAAACCACACCAGCACTGGTTTCCTACACAAAGCAGCTATTGGTGAATTCAGTGCTGTAGACTTGAGATTTCAAAATGAATGCTTTTGGGAGTGTAGATATATTGCATATGATTCAATGTTCACGCCTATATTGACTCTGCATCAATCTGTGTTATTTGTTGTTCCACCTATTAGAGATTCGGATTCACCAATGGTGTGTTTTACTTACAGTGAGGCTGCTGTATTTAGGTTAACTCTGTGTTTAGTTCATTATACTGCTTTATTATTTTCTGTACTGTACTATAAATTTTGCCAGTCCAGACATTAACATGTTTGATTCTAAAGGAAACTGAAGTAAGTTGCAATGAATATCACAGCTGATTTGTTTATTATAACAAATAATATTTACACTTGCAGTTCCAAAACAAAGCATTTATCATTTTCATGGTAATTATGTGAACTTAGTTAATCTTTTTCATGACTGTACTTTATATCACAGAGCAAGTGAGTGAATGATATCCACTTTACTTTTAATGGACGTCTAGTCATTATCATTTATATTATGGCAAGTTTTACACGCAAATCCTATTCATCATATAAAATAGCACCAAAGGCTAGACTGTTAAAGCTTGCAGCATTTGACACATGTGGCTTGGGTGGCCAAAGAATAGAGAATTAAAAAAATGTCATTGCAAATTGTTATGCTTGTTTTAAGTTATTTTTTGATAAATTCTATTTGTTTTCAGAAGGACTGCTGTGATTCAGACAAATGCTGGATTTAACAAGCAGACCTTAAAAAATGTGATTGTGCATTTATCTTACATTACCAAATATTTATTCAGCAATATGATCAGAGCAGTTATTCGGCACAGTCCTCATTTAGTTTGTTTTTCTCTTGCTGTGTATACTTTTTATTTAAACAGTATTATTTGTAATGTATTCTTTTTTGCTCATATCTGTGGCATTCCCTGTTGCATTCTAACTGCATCGGAATGCTTGTCCTATAATGTATGCTGTTGCATACGTTAAGGACCAGGTCTCCTCTTTTCCTTACGCTCCTGCTGCATTTCTCCAATGTTTACTGATAACCTTTACTGTAAAAGGTACAAGCAGGTAGACATGCATGTCCTCATATGATAGTATTCAAACTTTACTTATTTTTTTTCTGTTAGCGAGGCTTCATGCATTCATTTTCTTATCTTAAGGGTCATTTATTTATTTATTTATTTATTTGTTTATTTATATGTGTATTTATTTATTTTACATTTGTTAACCAGATAGTGTCCGGCTGGGAAAGTAGCCCATTTTCAGCTGAGACCCAGGGTGAAAATCGCCATAACTATAGTACAAAAATTTTACAAAGATTTACAAAGAATATGCAAATGTTTAACAGTTGTCTACAATCACAATTTACAAAAAGAGAATGTAAACAGAAAACATTACATTTCCTAAGCCTTACTATAGACAGTAATATGAAATTCATTAAATACATAACTAAAATAAACCATTGTGGTATTTTCATTTGGTAGAAGTAAGACAAAAAGAAGATACCAGAAAAGAAACATTTGATTGATGGCATGAGAAACTACCCAGGAGTATTACAGGAGCATAGCCATTGTTGAGTAAGGTATTGCTTTAGGAGTTGTTTAAAGCTATGACTATCTAATTTTTTTAGGATATTCTGGGATAGTAGGTTCCACTGTTTGGCTACTTTATAGGAGAAGGGAGAGTCACCAAAGTAATTATGGGACTTTGTAACCTTGAGTATAAGTTTATCAGATGATCTAAGGGTCCTGGTGTTGGTATTTAGTTGCACTAGGTTGGAGAGCGCAGGGCAGTTTTCAGGTTTGTGGGTAATGGAGTGGACAGTGGTCAGCTTATTAAGTGATGAGAGATTGGGAAATTCAAGCCAGTGTAGTTTTTGAAGAGCAAGGCAATGATGGGTCCTATTGGGTATATTTTCAGCAACTTTTGCTATTTTATTATAGCTGGAATCAAGTAGATGTAAATCAGACATACACAGGCTAGTGAAAATTTGAGAACAGTAGATTAGATAGAAGGTGGGATCTGGCTGTGGCTAGTCTGGCGTTTTCAGTGAGGTAAGGTTTGGCCCTATATAGTGCACCAAGTTTGATGTGAACTTTTTAATTTTGAGTGATATGTGTTTATCAAATGTTAGGTTGTTGTCTATTGTGACACTAAGTAGTTTTGTTTGGTTAACTGGTTCTATTATAATGCCATTAGTGGAGTAGATGGAGAGAGGAGGTAGGTTTGCTTTGGATTTTCTGTTGGAGAAAGTCATTAATTTTGTTTTGTTTGGGTTTAGGATGAGTTGAAGCTCATTTAGGTAATTTTCAATATCTAGAAATTATTTTTGCAGTTTATCCTGGAGTTCTTGAGGTGTGGGAGCAGAGAAAATAAGAGTAGCATTGTCTGCATATTGAATTATACAAGCAGATTTAGTGGCAGTGTTTAGACTGTTTGTGAATATAATAAAAAGGAGAGGGCCAAGGATGGAACCCTCAGGAACCCCAAAGGAGATGGGGAGTAGTGTGGAAAGTTTATTATCCCATTTAGTTGCCTGTTGTTGATTAGTAAGGTAGCTAAAGAACCAGTTGAGAGCTGTAGAGTTGTGGTTGAAAGAGGCTAGAGTGTTGAATAGTAGTTGATGGGATACTGTATCAAAAGCTTGGACATATCAAGGAATATAGTAGAGACTAGTTGTCCATTGTTTTTGAGGAGGTTGATGTAAGAGAAACTTATGAGGGCTGTGGAGGTACTATATTTTGGATGAAAACAATGCTGTGAACTAGATAAGAGGTTATTTGTAGTGAGGTGGTCTAGGAGCTGCTTATGGATACATTTCTCTAAGATTTTGGCTAGGGGTGAGAGAATGGCAATGGGCCAGTAATTAGAGAGATCCTTAGATGGGCCTCCCTTGCAGAGGGGGATAATATGGGATATTTTCCAGAGTATGGGGGACATATTGTTCTGTGATGGATCGATTGATTAGGATAGATATGGGATAGGTGAAGGAGCTGGCAGCAGTTTTTAAGAAGTCAGTAGGGAGTTGGTCAGCTGCTAGACAGGTAGGTTTCAGTTTTGATAGGAGTTTTTTGATATAAGAGGTTTGTATGGGTTTAAAAGAGAAGTAGATGGGTTTAGAGTTAGTGGAGGTAGGCACTGTAAGTGGTTGGTTAGATTTGTTGTTGATTAAAAGTGAGGTGATAGTTGTGATGAAATGAGAGTTAAATTGGGATGCTAAGCATTCAGTGTTATTTGTTGTAGGGGTAGAGGTTTTGCCAAGGTTGAGGAGGTAGTTAATGTTTTGCCCATATTTTTGTGAGTTATTTATGTGTTTTTGCTGGCAGGCTAGAAAATAAGATTTTTTTGTTAAATAATATTTGCTTCTTAGTTAGGATTCTTAGTTATTTGTAACAGGTGAGGTTTTCCGAGGTTTTGGAGGTTTGATAAGCAGTCCCAGCTGTATCCCTTTGTTTAATGAGAGATTAAGCATCTTTGGTTATCCAAGGTAGGTTTTTGGCTTTGGAGCATATTTTTCTTGTTGGAGCAAGGTTATTAAGGATGTGATGGTGGGGACAGACCCTATTCTAGCATTTAACACATGTAAGGCAGAGAAATGAACATGGTTAAGATACCATTCTGCCAAAGTATATGTGCACATTCGCTTACACACTACATATATACATACATACATACATACATACATACATACATACATACATACATACATGTGAACAAAATGTGGGGCACCAATTCCCCTACCCAAGGGTGCCCGCAGGCAGGTGCAACGGGGTGCACTTGCACCCCCCTGGAAATGGCTGGCCGGGAGATTCATTTTCTTTTAATTAAAAAAAAATGTTTTCTTTTAAGGGCATTCTTCTTCAAGAAAACCTTTTGTGGCCAGTTGCACAGACGTGTTTTTGTCTTCTGCATCTGTACAAATGATTGTTTATGTCTTCATCTTCCATGCCCACGCAGAATTCTAATTCAAGAAGACATTTGGACTGCAGACAAATGTACAAGTGAGAGGTACGTGTGTGCATGTGTGTGTATTTAAGAGGTGGGTGTTAGAAATAGGTAGGTAGGGGTGTGTGGATGTACAAAGTAGGTAGGTAGGGGTGTGTATGCATGAATGTAAAATTTAGGTTAGGTAAAGGTAGGGGTGTGTGTGTAAGAGAGAGGTAGGAGTGTATGTGTGTGCTTGTGTATAAGACAGAGGTGGGAGTGTGTGTAAGAGGGAGGGGGTGTTCATACCTCACAATTATCCATATCTTTCCCCATATTTTTGGTTTGTTTCTCATAAAATTGTGTTTTTCTGGCAAATCCTTGAGGACTGGAATCATAAAATAATGGCATATATTTGAGCTTTAGACTTCATATCCTTTAGAAAATGCATATTAATGCAAAACTTGTTCTATCCACTTTCTAAGGAGGTAGGGGGATGTATTTCTTTTATTTTATTTGTTAACATTTGTTTACCAGGGTTGTCCAACTGGACACCAGGTGCCCTTTTTCAGTGGCATCCTTGGGAGAAAAACTCCACAAGGTTACACAGTAATTGGTGAAAATTAGTTAAGAAAGTTTAACAATATTTATCAAAAATTAGCAAGGATTAACCAAAGTTAAAAAAAAGTTTAACATGTTATTTAGAAGAAAACTGTTAGACGATATGTAGGTGAGCCTAAGTACAGTATATATACAATCAACTTCATAGAAGAGAAAAAAAGTATGATAGATAAATATATTGAGTTCATTCTGCACAGGGTAGGGCATAAGGCTGTGGAAACATTCAATAGGGGGTGGCTATGGTAATAGTGTAGTAGAGGTGGGTTCAGGGAGGGTCATTGCAGTTACATAATTGGTTTTCATAAAGTTGTGATTTGAGGAGTTTTTTGAATGTGTTAGAGTGGTTTTGTTGTCTGAGGTGTGGGGGTAGTGTGTTCCATATTTTTTGCAAATTTCATAAGAGAATAGAGATTCCCTTGAGCTATTTTTACATGGTATGACTTCTACTAGGGCTTTGTCACTAGATCGAAATTCTCTTTTATTACTATGGAAGTTTAGTAGCCAGTTATGGCACATGTATGTGTGTCATACCTCTCAAATGTACATATTTTCACAGAATGTCCAGAATTTTGTCTTATATTTTTGGTCTGTTTCTCATAGGTTCATAGGTTCATAGGTAGGTACTAGGCTATCGGCCCTAGGGCCCATACAAGCCTAGCCAAAAAATGTACCCTGGCTTTCGCCACCCAAGAAAATTATTTTCCTGTGCCCCTGTCGAGCAGAGCCACAGAAGTGATCCCCGGGGTGAATTTCCCATTTTCCATCCAATCATCAAGATTTTTCTTGAAGAGTGCTAATGAGGAGCTCTGTTTGACATAGATAGGTAGTCTGTTCCAGAGTATGGGAAGTCTCTGGGACAGGAATCTATCCCTCCAGCATGTTCTGTTTATTGTGGTGACAAGGTTAAGGTCCCTAGAGCATGTAGCTCGGAGGGATTGGGATTTCTTTAAGTGGAGCATGTCCAACAGCTCTGGGTTTGACATAGCTTTGTATGTTAGGCAGAGATCGCCCCTGAGTAGGTGATATGCGATGGAGTAAAGCTGTAGCTTTTTGAGATGGTCTGCATAGGGCATCTGTTTGAGGCTAGTAATCGTCTTTGTGAGGTATTTCTGTGGTCTTTCCAGTTGTTGTAGATGTCTTGTGAGGTACATACCAAAAGGGGCGTTGTACTCTATAATGGGTCTAATGAGTGATGAGTAGAGGGGAACAATGACCTCTTTCTTTCTGGATGAGAATCCTTTTGTGATGTGATGAGCCACATAGAAGGATTTCCTGACCACTGTGGCAATGTGATTATCAAAGGAGAGACTACTGTCCACCTGTGTCCCAAGGTCTCTTATCACATTTTCGGCATTAAGTAGACTACCAGCTATGTGGTAGTTCATGGGTACAGAGTTTTTACCAAAGAGGATGACAATACACTTTTTGGCATTGAGCTTCAGGCCATGGCTTTGACACCAGGTATCTGTCTCAGTGAGGCCCTTTTGTGGTTTGTCCACATCATTAGGAGTTTTGATTATGGCTCCTAGTTTGCAGTCATCTGCAAACTTTGTTAGCCAAAGACCTTCTGTGTTGGCCTGCACTTCAGAGAAGTAGATGCCAAACAGGAGAGGACCCAGGACTGAACCCTGTGGTACTCCACTTGTCACTGGTCTGATGTCGGATTTGGAATCCGCTACTTTCACAGTGTGGGTTCTGTCCATGAGCCAGTTGGCAACCCATCTTGTGACATAGGGATTTATGCCTAGTTTAGTGAGCTTATCTATAATTCCAGAGTGGGGGATGGTGTCGAAAGCCTTGGCGAGATCTAGATAAGCTGTGTGAACCATTTTACCCTCATCTCTGGCTTTGGTGACTGCTTCAAAGAAGTCAATCAGGTTTAGGAGACATGATCTGCCTTTTACAAATCCAAAGTGAGTAGGGTCCAGAGTTTGGAGATTACCAATGTCTTTGTTTATGAGTTCCATGATGATACGTTCCATGGCCTTGCAGACCAGGCTCGTCAGGCTAATGGGGCGGTAGTTCCCGTGGTCCATCATAGCTCCCCCTTTGTGGAGTGGGATAACTGTCATGGTGCGCCATTCAGTGGGTACAAAGCCTGAGGTGAGGCTATGATTGAACATGGTGCTTAGGTAGGGTTCCAGTTCATTCTGTAGTTCATGTAGAACGCAGCCTGGGATATTGTCAGGTCCCATGGATGCTAATTTCTTGGCTTTGGAGAGTGTGTTTTTTACCTGTGCAGCCGTGATTATAGGAACTTTGCATTCTTCCGGTATAGAGATGGGCCCTCTAGGGGGTGAGAGGGGGGTAAAGTTAGCACTGAACCTATCTGCTAGGATGTTGGCAATATCAGTTGGTTCTGTATATTTAGTGCCATTATGCTGTAACTCAGAGCAGATCTGAGTGTTCCCATTTAGATTCTTGACATAGCTATAGAATGCTTTATGGTTGTCTTTAGAGTCAGTGGCAATTTTGTTTTCGTAACTAGCTTTGGAGGATTTTATGAGGGATCTCAGCTTCTTACTGAGGCTGACCAGGGAGTTCCTCCAGTCATGGGATTTTACTCTTTTTTGCAACAGTTTCTTTCTTCTGTTGTAGAGTTTGTTTATGGCAGAGGACCACCAGATTGGCTTCCTTTTTGGAGGATAACAACTTGGTTCTATTAGGGATAGCATGATCCATGCACTCGTGTAAGTGCTTATAAAGTGCATTTGTGTAGGATTCGGCAGTCATACCTCTATTGTCCGTCTGCATGGGTGTCATGATGTTTGTCACTTCTGTCTTAAGAAGTGTGAAGTTGGCTTTTGAGAAGTTTTTTACGATGGTTTCCCTAATTGGGGCTGGGGGTGGGATGTGGATGTCTAGGCTGATAAGCTTGTGGTCGGATCTGACCAACGAGGAATTGACCTCTGGTGTGGAACACCGGTTTCCCATGTTGGTAATGACCAGGTCTAGGATATTGCTGCCCCTGGTGGGGGTGTGAATAAGTTGATCCAAGGCGTTGGAATTTATGAATTCTAGAAAATGTTGAGCAAAAGAGTTGGTACATGAGTAGTTTTCCCAGTTAATGGTGGGGTAGTTGAAATCGCCCATTATTAGGGTGTTGGGTTGTACCCTAATACTTTCCAGTGTATCAAGAAATGAGGAGTGTGAATCCTGGGGCATGGTGGGGGGTCTGTAGCAAGCTACAATTTGGATTGCGGTCTTGCCCAGAGTTAGTTGCACTTGGATAATCTCGGATGCATTATGCTGTGCAACTAGCCTGGAGGTGTGGATATCCTTAATGAATATGGACACGCCTCCACCTTTAGTGCTTCTTTCTGGGTTAGGTGGTCGAAAGGTGTGGTATGAATTGAAGCCTGGTAATGCAGGGGTGCTCTCTGGAGCTTTGAACCAGGTCTCTGTCACTGCACAGATGTCAATGTTCTCCATTTTAAGGAGTGCCTCGAGTGAGTGCATTTTGAGGTTTAGACTTCTAGCATTGAGTAGCATTACCCTCAGATTTTTCTTGCTTGTACCTGTTATGGTGGTGAATTTGTCATTTGAACCTTGCCTAAAAAAGACACTATAGGGGTGGCAAGAGTCTTAGCCAGTATCCGGAATCCTAAGGGCGACAGGTGCAGGCTATCTCTGGCAAAGCATCATGGACTGTCGATCATGTCGTCCCAGGCAGACAAATACTGGATCCCCTTAGAATGACACCAGAAGCTTAGCCAATTGTTGAAGTCAATCATTTTGTCCTTGTACTGTGGTATCATTCTGGGTGATGGCAGGATGCTACTCAGGGTTAGGGTCATACCTGCCTGGGATACAAGATCGGAGAGCTCCTCCATGTCTCTTTTCATGTAGTCCAGGGAGGTATGTCTCAGGTCATTTACACCAACATGGACAATGACAGTGTCATATTTGTACTTATTGTGGAGTGACCTGAGTGCATGTGTTATGTGGTGGATCCTGGCACCTGACAGGCAGCTGACAGTAACTTTCTCCTTGTTTAGTCTAGTGAGTGGAACATCAGTGTGCCTGACTATAGAGTCACCTATGACTAGAGTGTTGGGTACGTTGTTATGCCTTATGGGCTGTGGTTGAGTGGCACACTGAGTTTGTGGGATATGTGTCATTTGGGTTGTGTTGGGGGGTGGAGTTTGCTTGCGTTTATGCTTTGGCTGTCCCTGATGCTTGGGCAGGTTTTTATTGAGAGCCTTCGCAAATGTAGGTGTGTGTTTTGTGTTTCTATGTGTGTGTTTTGGTGGTGTAGGTTTTGAGGGACTATGTATTGAGTGTGGTGTGGTGCAAGTGTTTACCCTCTCCTCTTGACTGTCTAGTCCAGTCTTGGGTGAAGAGAGCTTTGCTTCCAGTTTGGCTATATAAGTGCATCTCTCACAGGTTGTAGTGTTGGGTGGTAGGAGGAGAGGGTTGTCTGTGTACATGAGGCAATTGCTGCATTGCCTCAAGATGCCCAGATTCATCAGGTAGACAGGAGAAATCACTGGGAGCTGACCCTTAGACATGCCTGGATAAGTGCTTATTTATTAAGTACTAAAAACTGCTTTCCACTAGACAAGTGAGGAAAGTTGAGTGCTGTAGTAATTTGCAGCTTATGTTGTGCTTACAATGAGTTCTCATAAAAATTCTGTTTTTTCTCTGACAAATACTGGGATGAGATAAGGATTAAAGCTACTAAATAATGACGTGCATTTCAGTTTCAGGCTTCATAGCCTTCAAAAAATGCATTCTAACACATTATTCTAGCAACTTTTTGAATGTGTCCCTAGTTTCGGGCCTTTGTCCCCAGCATTATAACAGGCTTTGTCCAGATTTCTTGTGCTAAGAGATTGAGAGGTATGGTGTGTGTGTGTGTATAAGATGGAGGTAGTATACCCCTCAGCTGTCTAGGGTTTTGCAGAATGTCCAGATTTTTGTCCCATATTCCTCCTAAAAAGGATTGAAGTTTCTAAATAAAGACAGACATTTGAGTTTTAGACTTCATGCCCTTTAGAAAAAATGCATACTAATGCAAATCCTGTTATTCTAGCAATTTTCTAAGTTCATGAAAGCAATATTTATTATCTGTCCTTATTTATTTTAGGCTTTGCCCAGATATTTTGCACTAAGAGGTTGAGGTATGTGTTTGTCAGAGAGTGAAATGCCTTAATTAGAGTTAGCACGTGGAATTATTTTCAAATGCATTTTCAAGAAATTGTGAGCTTCAAGGGAAGAGAAGTTTACTACTGCTCATGCTAAATCTGCTTAAAATGTGCAACTGTTTTGTTTACCAAATAGTATCACTGTTGTGGTACTGAATTTTAGACCAATGTTAGTATCACAGCAAGTCACATACTTACATCTTGATGCAAAGGGCTGTAGGTTCTACTCCCCACTGCTTGTAGATTTGTGTTTTAAAGGGGTGGGGTGCTGCAGTTCTGAGTATGTTCTCCTTTGGATGAGATGCCTAGTAACTATGAACCTGTTTTTCAGCTTACCACCCATTCCTTACTGCAATATATCAGCTTACCATTGTTTTAATGTAACATAGGCAATATTTTCTTCAAGCGAAGCAGGTACTGAATTTGTAGATGAAACACTGAAATACAAAGCTGTTCTCTAGCTACAACCTCTTCATTAGTTTCAGATCTCTTTAATGTGGAATTATTCAGATAACTTTTACTACTACATAGATTGTGCATATTGACTGATATTGGTGGATTGTAATGAGAGGTTTGAGTGGCCTTTTATGGCTGAAATGTTCTGAATTGGGCAGTTTGTCATTATTGGTTCATATGTTTTGTTTCATTGCTTACTGTAAAAATGTTCAGAATTGTACATTTAACACACACTCTAGCAAGTGGTGCTGTATTATACAAGGGATATAATTCAATTATTATACATTATAATTAACACAATCAGAAAGGTGAATCAAAGAACGCATGGTCCTGAAAATGTATGCATGGGGCCTATGATTTGAAAACAGCCCAAAGGTAAACTTAACCTGCCACTGGTCAGATGCATTTTCTTTGAATGTGGGTTTCAGTGCTGTTTCAGTTCATGTGAATTTCAAAGGTAGAAAAGTTTTAATGCTAAGTCTGTTTTCATTTTAAGACTATTGCTTTGTTTAGCAAATGCCTATCAGTGTTTATGCTATAACATTTGAAATAAAAGCTGTAAATTAAATCCAAATATATGTAATCATTGTACAAGTAAAGCATAAAACATTATGCACACAGAGTTTTGAACAGTGTTTATGGCAACTAGGGAGAAATAGCCTAGTAATTGGGCACTGGAATGGCTGCATGGGGGGGCTCTGGGTTTGCACCCCCCTGGAAAAAATCCTGCGAACTCTCTTGCCCCTACTCTATCTGTCTGAGATGTGTGACAAATGTGGTGTACATTGTGAAAACCCACACACTGACACAGGGAGGATCTGCAGAGTCCACATGTGATACAATTTAATTATTAAAGTATTATTTTCACTGAGTTTTATTTAAGAATGTATTATCATTTACAGCACATGTTCCAACAGATCCTTGTATTCACAAGTTGAAGTTCAGAATCACAACCCATGGGTTCAATCACACTAATTATAACAGGCTTGGTCCTTGTTAGGAAAGTAACATACTGACCAGTGGAGTTACTCAGGCAGGTCACAGTCCTAGCAAAAATCTTCATATTATAAAGAATAAAGTATTATGCTGGTGTTGGCTGATAAGAAAACAGAATGCTACACTTCATTCCTAGAAAAGTTAAATAAATTCCTCCTTTCTATAAGTTGCTACAGAGTAAATGAATTTCACTTAACTCTGCATTACTGTGACACCTGAGCTGAAGATAAATCAATCAGGACATAGCCGATTCTTTTGTCATAACCTCTTTCTGGGGGTGGCTGACTAGGTCTTCTTATTCACCCCCTTTCAGTTTTCTACCATAACTCAAAATACCATGCATCCTGTTTCACCCTGATGTCAGTTCCTATACAAAGCACATGGTGTTAATTCCCAGGTTCATTTCAAATGTCCAGAATGTGAAATTTTTGAAAACGAAGACTATATCATAAAAGAAAATTAAAACAAAGATCTCACTGACTGTGCAATTACTTGCCCTAACTTAAAAAAAAAAACCTTCACAAATAGGATCTTTATCGCAAACATATAGTTTCTGCTACTCCACTTATGTGAAACCTGACATATTGTTGATTTGCATATGTGATAATGACTAATGAGCACAGTATTTCGAGCACAAAACAAGTGGCAAAATCAGACAATAACAATGATTTGAACTGCTTCATGCAAAGTACACTAACGACTTAAAGGGAATCAAAAAATAAATAAAAAATAAAAGCAATGAAGGACTGCACAGTGCAGTCTAAGTAACAGGGTATCTGCAGTTCCTCACAAACAGAAAGCTGCCTAGGACATCTGTGTTAAAAAATCTGTCACTAGGCACCCTACTACTGATGCACTGACAATTATACATGGTTATAAAAACTATGAAAAGCTTTATTTCCTACGTTTTCAGATTTATAAAGTGTGTTGTCATTTTCATTAGCACTACAGTTCACTGGAGAAACATTAAGGGAAAAGCACGGAATGCATTGTCTCACTGTGAATGTTTTGCAGTACTTTTCAGTTACATAATAGATGTTCAGTAATCCATAGTGTGCTCTTTAGTGAATGAGTTTTGACAGTATGGATTAAAGACAAAGCCTGCGGTATTTGAACTGTCTGCAAGCGGACAATGAGAAAAAGTGCCGTAACCCGCACAATTATAAATACATTAGCAGTGCTGTTATAGGGTGTTGGATTTTTTCAGTACTCTGTTCAAATTTCTAGAGAAGGCTGGATCGTATTCTTCACAACTGTGAATGATTTCATCCCAGTAAGGAAGCAAATGGTCATCCATCTGGTACAAATGATGTTGATCATTCAGAGACAAACTCCAGACTAAAACACAGCTATGAACAAATTGTCATTGCACTGGGGAAACATCCATATGAACATAATCTCAGAAAGAGGCCTGTTGAATATTTTTGCTAGAAAAAGCAGTTACATTCATGCCCCCAAAAATGAAATGTGAGCAGATCAAAGTTTCTGCCTATGACTGGTAACACATTTTCCTACTTAGATCTGGCATTGTTACAAACTGATTTGTGTCCAAGTAAAATAAGTTATGTTTTAATGCCCAACTTGTTCCTTCTTTCCATTTTTTTACTCTCAGCACAACCAAATTCACTTTACATTGTTAACCCTGAAAGCTGAGCATTCAGCATTTAGTCTGTTTGGTTCATAAAGATTCACTTCATATAGCCTGTGTTAATAGATACCACCATATGGCAGAGGCAAGCCAAACACAACTACAGGTAGAAAAGCATTTCAGAATAAGGTTAGTGAACTTGAACTGCTCCACACGAAGGTTCATTCTTGAAAATTTAATATATAAAATACATTCTGAAGATCTAAATCACTGAGTCATATTCTTGGGGTCATGGCCTACCAGGGTTGACAGAAAAATGTTTGAGAGATCAGGTTGTGAAACTGCATTGCACAAAATGCAATTATGAAGAACTGAAGAAACATGTTTAAATGGATCAAATTGTTTATAAGCAGAGTATACAAAATGAGGTACATTTTTAGGTCATTTCCTTATATTTTAATGCATACAAAGTCATCCCAGCTGTGAGCCATATTTTGCAGTAGTCAAATTAATTCTTTTAAAGCCAAAACTATATTCCTTTACAGAAAGTGTTCCTTAACATTCAGAAATGTGCATAGGTTCATAAGCAAATACTAGGCTTGTTGCTCTTGTAGCCATTTTAAGCCTAGCCAATCTCCCTTTCATAGCTAAGAATCAAACCCTGTATCTTGTGTCTGTGATGTAAACACTTAAACCATTATATCAACCCCCAACTTTGGTTACAGGAATATACTTAACCAGTCATAGGTTAGTACTAGGCTATCTGCCATTCTGGGCCAGTTTAAGCCCAGGCAATCTCCCTCAAAGGTGATAATCAAACTCTGTACCTTGCATCTGTGAGGTAAGGACCTTAACCATTATACCAACCACCAAAACACAGTGAACAGCTAAGCATGCTGCCTGGACACCAAGTCAGTGTGCACATTGTAAATTGTGCATATACAAATAGAAAGAAGTTGGGCCACTTAAGTATTGCTGGGTGGCCAGACTTTCCATACACATATGCTACATTACTCTATCTTTAACATTATATGTTCAGGAAAGTTATTTTAAAATCAAAAGTGTTGTGTTTTAACAGATTGTCTTGAGACTGTAACGTAGATTTAAACTTGTTTTAGTCAGTTTAAAAGTAGTTTTTATCTAACTGGTAAACTGTTTTTCTGTGGAGAAATTGCATTTATTTTAATGTCCTGGAGCTGCCATGGTGTTTGAAAGTACTTTTTACTGGTAATTTTACTGGCATTGCTGCTTGTATTCCCCAGGATAGAGTCAACATTTTCGGCTTGACCATGAAACAGATTGTCACTCCCACAGTCGGTCCTTCTTCCAGCCACAAAAGAAAAAGTTAAACAAACAGTCTTCATCACTATGGCAGGCTAGAAATTTGCCTCAGCCACAAGTGGGTGACACTGCCATGGCCATCTGTTGTACCTCAGACCACTCATCTTTTACCTCAGATCCCTCTGGTGTAGCACCTACAGCCACTATGCCCCAGGGGTTAGCCACATCCTCAATGGCTGTTGGAGTTCTCTCAGTGGGCAAGAGAGAACAACTCTTGTCAGTCCTGGGAGAGGGAAAAGGGAAGCTTTCTCTTTTGTGTCTGAATGCTGTGCCCATCTCTGGGGAAGTAGTGGGTGTCATTAGTAACACAGTTGTTCCCATTTTTTCCTGTTAAAAAGAAATGGAAAACCAAGCATGATCTACTCTTCCTAAAATTTGCTTGGTAGGAGTAGTTTACTGGGACTGGCTCAGGGTTTGATTCAGGTTATTGATCCTTCATGTAGAGTAGTTTCTGGTAAAAGAAAGATGCCACCTTTCCTGAAGAGATTCAAGATTCCGATTCTGAAAAGAAAGATGAATGGATGGATTCAGGGTTTTGTCCTCAGATTCTTGATTCAGACTCAGAGGAAAGCTCTTTCTGATTCTCCCTGTGTTTTTATTTTCTCTTTATCTTTCTCTGAGACTAGCGCTAGAATGTCCTATTGTTTTCAGTGGGAGAACACTGACCTTTCTCATTCCCTCAAAAAATACATTGAGTTGTTACAGAAGGATTTTCTAGAACCTAAATCCATTCCTCTGGTCTTGTCGGCTTTAGAGAATGTGTGTTTTACTGCCTACAAATTTCTTGATAGTCAGCCAGTTGTCCCTAAAAAGGCAGATAGGATGTATAAAGTTCCTCAGTCTTTTACATTTTTATACACTATTTCCAAAATGACCCTACAGCTATAGCCTTAGTTGACTGATTTAGATAATTCCAATCCTAGTCCTTCTAATAATGATGCTAAAATTATTGATAGGTATGAGAAAAAGTGTATACTTCTACAACTTTGAATTTCATAATTTTAAAGTCTCAGGATCATATGCTAATTTATTTCCTGACATATTATGAAAGTATTAGGAACCAAGCCACTGGGGATGCACAAGCCAGTGCATTTCTTTGTGCCAGTCCCAAGCCGGATAAATGGGGACGGTTGTGTCAGGAAGGGTATCCAGCATAAAACTTGACCAAATCATTCATGCGGACACCAGTAAATATTTACATACTGGATTGGTCGAGGCCCGGGTTAACAATGACCGCCACCAGTACTGTTAGCCAACAGGGTGCTGGTGGAAATTGGGCTACTGTTGGCCGAAGGAGGAGACAAGGGGGAAGGCATGGCCAAAGGCAAGAAGAGAGGAGAAAGGCTAGGACTGTGGTAGTGAGGGTCAGAACTTTGAATGTTGGCAGTATGACTGGTATAGGGAGAGAGCTAACCGATATGATAGACAGAAGTAAGGTTGGTATATTGTGCGTGCAAGAGACCAGATGGAAGGGGGGTAAGGCTAGGTGTATCAGAGGTGGGTTCAAATTGTTTTATCATGGTGTGGATGGGAGGAGAAATTGCGTAGGAGTTATCCTGAAGGAACAGTATGCTAAGAGTGTTTTGGAGGTAAAAAGAGTTTTGGATAGAGTGATGTTTATGAAGCTGGAAACTGATGGTGTAATGATGAATGTTGTTAGTATATATGCTCCACAAGTTGGGAGTGTGATGGACAAGACAGAAAAATTTTAGAGTGAGTTGGATGAAGTGGTGATGACTGTACCCAAAGGTGAGAGAGTGGTGATTGGAGCAGATTTCAATGGGCATGTTGGTGAAGGGAACAGAGGGGATGAGGGAGTGATGGGTAGGTATGGTGTTAAATAAAGGAATGCAGAAGGTCAGATGGTAGTGGATTTTGTGAAAAGGATGGACATGGCTGTGGTGAATATGTATTTTAACAAGAGGGAGGATCATAGGGTGGCATACAAGAGTGGAGGAAGATGCACAAAGGTGGATTATATCTTATGTAAGAAAGCCAGTTTGAAGGATATTGGAGACTGTAAAGTGGTGACTGGGGAAAGTGTTGTTAGGCAGCATAGGATGGTGGTTTGTAGGATGACATTGTTGATCAAGAAGAGGAGGAAGAGTGTGAGGGCAGCACCAAGGATCAAATGGTGGAAATTGAAAAAGGGTAATTGTGAGGTGGAGTTCAGGGAAGAGTTAAGACAGGCACTGGGTGGCAGTGAAGAGTTACCAAATAGCTGGGCAACTACAGCAGAGCTAGTAAGGGAGATGGCTAGAAAGGTGCTTGGTATGACATCTGGACAAAGGAAAGACGACAAGGAGACATGGTGGTGGAATGAGGAAGTACAGGAGAGTATACAGAGAAAGAGGTTGGCAAAGAAGAAGTGGGATTGTCAGAGAGATGAAGAAAGTAGATAGGAGTATAAGGAGATGAGGTGCATGGCAAAGAGAGAGGTGGCTAAGGATAAGGTGTATGAAGAGTTGTATGAAAGGTTGGACACTAAGGAGGAAGAAAAGTACCTGTACTGATTGGCTAGACAGAGGGACCGAGCTAGGAAAGATGTGCAGTAGGTAAAGGTGATAAAGGATAATTAGGGAAACATACTTACAAGCAAGGAGAGTGTGTTGAGCAGATGGAAAGAGTACTTTGAGGGGTTGATGAATGAAGAGAATGAGAGGGAGAGAAGGTTGTATGATGTGGGGATAGTGAATCATGAAGTGCAATGGATTAGCAAGGAGGAAGTAAGGATAGCTATGAAGAGGATGAAGAATGGAAAGGCTGTTGGTCCAGATGACATACCTGTGGAAGCATGGAGATGTTTAGGTGAAATGGCAGTGGAAATTTTAACCAGATTGTTTAATGAAATTTTGAAAAGTGAGAAGATGCCTGAGGAATGGAGAAAACGTGTTTTTGGTACTGATTTTTAAGAATAAGGGTGATGTGCAGAGCTGTAGTAACTACAAAGGGATTAAATTGATCAGTCACAGCATGAAGTTTTGGGAAAGAGTAGTGGAAGCTAGGCTAAGAAGGGACGTGAAGATTAGTGATCAGCAGTATGGTTTCATGCCAGAAAGAGCACTACAGATGCGATGTTTGCTCTGAGAGAGTTGATGGAGAAGTACAGAGAAGGTCAGAAGGAGTTGCATTGTGTTTTTGTAGACTTAGAGAAAGCATATGACAGGGTGCCTAGAGAGGAGTTGTGGTATTGTATGAGGAAGTCGGGAGTGTCAGAGAAGTATGTAAGAGTGGTACAGGATATGTACGAGGGTAGTGTGACAGCGGTGAGGTCTGCGGTGAGAGTGATGGATGCATTTAAGGTGGAGGTGGGATTACATCAAGGTTCAGCTCTGAGCCCTTTCTTATTTGCAATGGTGATGGACAGGTTGACAGACGAAATCAGACAGGAGTCCCAGTGGACTATGATGTTTTGCAGATGACATTGTGATCTGTAGTGAGAGAAGGGAACAGGTGGAGGAGACCCTGGAGAGATGAAGATATGCTCTAGAGAGAAGAGGAATGAAGGTCAGCAGGACTAAGACAGACTATATGTGTGTGAATGAGAGGGAGGATAGAGGAATGGTGAGGATGCAAGGAGTAGAGGTGGCAAAGGTGGATGAGTTTAAATACTTGGGATCAATAGTTCAGAGTAATGGTGAGTATGGAAGAGAGGTGAAGAAGAGAGTACAGGCAGGATGGATTGGGTGGAGAAGAGTGTTAGGAGTGATTTGTGATAGACAAGTACCAGTAAGAGTGAAAGGGAAGGTCTACAAGAGGGTAGTGAGACCAGCTATGTTATATGGGTTGGAGACTGTAGCACTGACGAAAAGGCAGGAGTCAGAGCTGGATGTGGCAGAGTTAAAGATGTTAAGATTTGCACTGGGTGTGACAAGGGTGGACAGGATTAGGAATAAGTATGTTAGAGGGTCAGCCCAGCTTGGAAGGTTTGGAGACAAAGCCAGAGAGGCAAGATTACGTTGGTTTGGACATGTGCTGAGGAGGGATGCTGAGTATATTGGGAAAAAGATGCTGTGGATGAAGCTACCAGGTAACAGGAAAAGAGGAAGGCCTAAGATAAGGTTTATGGATGTGGTAAGAGAGGACATGCAGGGGGTTGGTGTGACAGAGCAAGATGCAGAGGACAGGAAGAAATGGAAAACAGATGATCTGCTGTGGCGACCCCTAACGGGAAAAACTGAAAGAAGATGATGATTGTAAAATTAGGAATGTTTTATCTACAGCTTCATTTTGTGAAGAAAAATCTGCTTTAAATAATTTAGTTTCTTCTATTGCACAGGTCAGTACTTACTGTTTGCAGAGTTCATGTATGACTCTCCTGATATTTCTTCCAGGGCTATGGCCACTGGTATGATTTCAAGGAGGTTTGCTTGACTGCATTCTCAGGACCTTCCAGATGACATTAAAAATGAGAGTTTAAATTCTCCCTTAGATAAAGATTTAGTGTTTGCCCCCTCTGCTGCAGTGGTGATCAAAAAGTGTGCTGGAGGAGACAAGCTAATCCAGGGAATCTGTAAGATTTTTCAGCCCTCATTTTCCAAATTGCCCAAGGGATTTTCTTTCTCCTCATCCAGTTTCAGCAAAAAAACATAATAAACAGTCCCAGTAGAATTCAGGTAAAGAGATGTTTAAGAAGACGTAGAAAAGAGGTTACAAAATGAAGTCTCAACCCTCCCAAAACCAAGGACACCCCAACAAGTCTGAATCACTATTGAAGAGACCTTGTGAGCCCTTCCCACCCTGGCCCTATTTCTCTTCCAGAAAGGCTGAATCTCCATTTTTTTTCTTGCAACAGATTGTTTCAGACAAATGGGTTCTGAAAATCATTTATCAGGATTATAGATGGGAGTGGAAGGAAATTCCTCCATTCCAGGGGGTTATTCCTCATATTGAAAATCAGACTGTTTTGTTTCCAACTGCTCTTCGTCACATGCTCTCTCAAGGAGTGATAGAACCAGTTCCTCTCTCTCAGGTGGGGAAAGGGTTTTATTTAAGGATGTTCCTTGTCCCAAAGAAAGAAAATGTTTGGAGACGAGTTCTGGATTTTTTTTTTCCTAAACCTGTTTGTGATAGTGCCCAAATTCAAAATAATGTCACGTCAAAACCTATTACCTCTTCTGCCTCTTTCAAGTTTCCTGGTAATACTAGACTTAAAAGATGCTTGTCATCACATTTCTATTCTTCAGACTTCAGGCATTTCTTAAGGATTTCTGTGTTATCCTTTGGCCTATCCATTGCACCAAGAGTGCTTACAAAGTGTCGAGTTTCATTTATAGCTCACTGCAGGCTACAGAATATCCACATTTTTCTGTATTTAGACAACCTGCTTATCTTAGCAGTGTCTTTGTCAAAATGTCAGGATTCTCTCTCTTTGGTGAGAGATCTCTTCCCCAAACTAGGATTCCAGGAGAACATTCAAGTCTTTCTTGACTACCTTACACAGGATTGTGTTCCTGGGATGTCATCTAGACACCTCAGTTCAAAGAGCTATTCTTTCAGGAAAAAATAGATCATTATTTAGATCTATTTCTAAGGTTTTCCACTCAGACTTCAGTCACTGTGAGGGGAAAACCCTCTGGATGTTGGTCTCATGGCATCTCTGATACTCATTATACCCCTGGCAAGACTCAACATGAGAAAGATACCGTGGTATCAGAAATCTCTGTTCCTGGCATCAACACCCTTTATCTTTTCAGATCCCAGTACTGGAGTTTGACAGAAGAGAAATCACTTGGTGGAGACAATAGATGTCCTTAAATCAAAGTCTCCTCTTCTCCCTTCCTGCTCTGAGGCAGTCAATCAGTACATGCTTCAGAGTTTGCTTGGGGGGGTGGCGATTTCAGAAGAGATAAAAGTGCTGGGGTTGAGGGACACCAAGAACAGATGCAAGTTCATAAATATCAAGGAGATGCTTGCTCTGATCAAGGCACTTTAAACTCTCTGAACCACTTTTGGTCCATGGGACCTCTTCAAGTGGTTACAGACAATACCACAGTGATGCGGTACAGTAACAAGCAAGGTGGAACCAGGTCATAACCCCTTTGCAGACTACCTATGTTAGTTTGGGATATAGATTCACATCCCAGTCTCACTCTACAGGCATCCTACATTCTGTTAGAGCAAAAGTGTGTGGCAGACAAATTGAACAGGACCAGAGCAGGCCCTCACAAATAGAAACTAGACCAGGGGGCCTTCCAAGATTTGATCCATCTGTAGTGAGTTCCTCAAGTAGACCTTTTTTTCTCCTCTCTGAACAATCAACTGGCAAAACTATTTTCCAGTACTCTATGCAAGAAGGACTAGAAGACAGATGCATTTTCTTTTCTTTGAACAGGAATGTTCCTGTATGCCTTTCCACTAATATTCAGAAGGAATCCTCCAAGATCATTGTGGTGACTCTCTTCTGGCCCAGGCAACCAGGGTTCGCCCTTCTTTTGGAAATGACCAGGGGCAATTACTGCAAGCTTCCTCTCAGACTGGAGCTACAGTAGAAAGTTGATTATCTGAACTTCTTGGGACCTAGGGTAGTTCGGATAAATCAAATTGTTCGGATAATTGTTTGTTTGTTTCTTTCTTTCTTTCAGCTTTTCCCGGTTAGGGGTCGCCACAGCAGAACTCCGGTCCGCTAATGATTGGCAGTAGACTTTTACATGCTGGCTTGCTGGGCCTAACGCACAACCTTCAACGAAGGAATGCCCATTCACGCATGTCGACACACTGAAGACGCTCTAACTGAGAATCAAACGGGCAACGTCTAACTGGGAGGCGACAACGCTACCGCAGCACCACCACCACAGTATAATCAAATTGTTCGGATAATCAGACATATAATTGAACCAGATAAAAACATCTAAAATCTTGTTTCTTTCTGCGATTCCAATGGACAGTAAAGAATATTTTTCACACACAAGCTGGCTACAAGCTCAAAAAACATGCTCAAGCAAATAGGTATAATGCTAACATATTCAGACTTTATTTCTCCTAGTCGGAAACTTTGGAAGGCTGGTTGTGATAACTGATGTTTCTGATAATCGACATTAATCAACTCTCTACTGCACTCACACAAGAACAGGGATGTTAGATACACCTCATTAATCATCTTCAATTGACTGCCTGGATGATAGAGTTTTAATTCCTTTTAGTCACCTGTTTTCTGAGGATGTGCAATAGGTTCTAATGGAGACAAGAATGCCTACTACTAGAAAATCATATGTTAGCAAATGGAAAAGGTTTTCTAGTTGGTGCCTACAACATAACCAGCACTCATTCAGGGTTATTTGTTCTCTGGTTTTACAACTTTATGCAAGTTATTATCCTATGGCTTTTCTTATTCCTCTGTCAAGGTTCATTTATTGACCATTTCACCATGACTGCCCATGGATCCTCATCTTTCAAGACTGTCACATATAAAAATGATCTTGAAAGGGGTTTTACATAGGAGGCCTCCAAATAAACCAGTGGCCCTTCCTTGAGATCTTAATTTTGTGTTAGAGAAACTAAACTTTGCCTCATTTGAACCAGCTAATCCAGCTGACTTTAGGTTCTTCAGATGGGAAACAGTTTTATTGATTGCTCTGACTGCTGCAAGAAGGGTATCTGAGTTGCAAGCTCTTATGGTGAGTCAGCTCTACCTTATTTTCCATAAGGACAGGGTTCCTTTCAGAACTAATCCTTCTTTTATTTCTAAAGTGGTATCCAAGTTTACTTTAAGCCAAACTGTCCATCTCAACCATTTTCTTTCCTAAACCTAAAAATGAGGGAGAAAGGATACTCCATACCTTGGATGTCCACAGGCAACTCAGGTACTATATTGACAGAACTAAATCTTTCAGATCATCAGATCAATCATCATTTTTTTGTAAAGATAAGAAGAAGAGACTACCGATGTCAAAACATACTATTTCCAAATGGTTGCCTGAGGCTATTACCTTTTGTCATACTCACCATGGCAAATCTATTCCAGGTGGGGTCAAGGTCCACTCTAAAAGGACCTTGGCTTCTTCCATGGCTTTTTGAAAAGGATTGGATTCTATAAGTATTCTGGAAACTGCTACTTGGTCCTCTGTACCTACTTTTACAAAGGGGTCTATATCAGAAGACCGAATGGAAATAACAGTGAACGGCAAAACATCAGAAAGACCGGACCTCAAAGTGCCGTTTGTGAGATCTCTGTACAGTGAAGATTGGAATATTTGCCCTTTCCTCACTGTAGTGCGATCTCAGAGTTGGAATATATATTTAGCGGGGGGGGGGGGGCTGCAGCAAGTTTGAGGACCGGTCTTTGCGATGTTTTGCCGTTCACTGTTATTTCCATTCAGTCTTCTGATATAGACCCTTTACAAAGGACTATAAGCTGGATGCCTTCTCTAGGTCTAGATCATGCTTTGCTAGGACCATTTTCTAGGGGCTCCTGGACCTTTCTCCGTCCACCTCCCAAAATATTTAGCTATAATAATCTACCCATATAGCTAAGGCTACTGCAGCAGTGATCAATACAAAGAATATAGTACAATTGTGTAATATGAACTTACCATAACAGTAGATGTTCAATTGATCACTGCTGCAGTAGCAGCTCCCTATCACCACCACCCTTGTTTTCTTGCTGTTTTTTTTTTATTATTTTTTATGCCAGGGTGTGGACATTGTCCTTTCAGGGATCAGCCTCCCTCTGTCTGCTGGCAGGAAAGGTGTGAAGGGCTTCCTGCCCAAACTTGTCGTTTTGTCAGCTCAGCACAAGTGTGACAGTTTGAGTACGTGGAAGGTACCCTAAAGCTTTGGAAGCTGGCCAACAGAGATCATTCAAACATTTACTGTTATGGTAATTTCAGCTTACACAACTGTACTTTTGGAACACATGTGCACTATTCACACTTTCTCTCCACGTCTGATTCTAGAATAATGTATCAGTTTGAAGTTACACAGTAACATTCTACCAATACTTACATGTAAAGCAACAAACTAAGAGCATTTCAAACTTGGCAAAGAAGCTAGTTTGATAGTAACAGTCAGTAATATGTCCTAGGTATTGAACAGGCTGCACAGTGTCTGTGAAGTGTGTTCATTATGTTTAAGACTTAGAGGAGGAATGCCTGTAAAATACTGATGATTCTGGAACAGAGAAACTGTTTGATAGTTAGCTTTGAAGACTCTAACCAAAAGATGTTTTATTGATCCATTTGTTTGTAGTATTTTGTCATTCAAAATGTTGACTCTCCAGTCACATATGAGGTTATGCATCCTTGTATACTGCAAATCAAAGTGACCTATCTTTCCTATTTGTGTGTGTGTGTGTGTGTGTGTGTGTGTGTGTGTGTGTGTGTGTGTGTGTGTGTGTGTGTGTGTGTGTGTGTGTGTGTGTGTGTGTGTGCGTGCACGCACGCACGCGCATGTGTGTGTCTGTGTGTTTTTGCATTTGTATGTGTGTGCATGCGTCTATGCATGATGATTTATAGTTATTGGAGGTCATGTAGTAGAAAAGGGCTAGTCTTTCTGCCCTTTATTTATGGAAGAAATATAATTAAATAGATTCATTTTATTCAGTTACCACCTGGGGTGCTTTCTTGAATTTGGTCCAGCTAATATCCTGAGGGGCATTACAGTTCTCATTTTCTGATTTGAGCAGCTAAATGGTTTCATAAACAGCATTCTTTCATGTAGCTATACAGTCAAGTATCATAGAGCAACAGAAAAATTATAATGTAGTTTCTTTAAAAATCTACTGTTAGAATGCAGAGAGCAAGAAACTTATACAGGTAAATGAAAAATATACCTTAATGTCTGCAACAGACTATATGCCTAGGTGATACCTTTGTAGCCTCTCCTAAATTCTAAAAAATAATGTATCTTGTACATGAAATTTTGACAAGAGTGTGTTTTTACATATAGATGAATTGACAAAGCACTGCTGCTACTGCATAAAATACTAACAGAGCCTTCTACTCAAAGAAGAAATACAAACTTCCCAAAATGACATTGCAGTACACTAAGAAAGAATGGTGAGTGACATAATGCAATAGGGCAGGACATCTTGGTATGTAACACAGGAAGATGGCCTGTGTTACATCAACAAAGTGTGGGACAATAAACACATACAGCTGTGTATTAAATTGGGGATAGTGGAAGGAAGGTGCTAGACGTAGCAATTCTTGTGTTCACAAGGCCAGTCCTGGACAGCAAGTGCCATGAATGACAGAATGGTGATCCCTATTATCCACTTTGGACACTGGTGACAAATGGTAGGTCATATCTGCCTAGAGAACCATAGATTTACTGTAGCTGTTGAGAAATGTGCACTGGTGATGTCCACTTATGGCTTAGAGCTCTATTATCTGAGGCTGATGTGCCCATATTCTAACTAGTAAATGCAAGAAAATGCGATGTAAGGAGAAACAATGAAGCCATGGAGGGAAATTCAAACCAACAAGTTTATTCTGCTATATCATTAACGTTGACATAATTCGTTGTCACAATACGTTTTCATTTAAAGTTACTTCGTCAGATGTGGACGTGCAATACGTTGTTTACATTGCAAATCAGAAATCTTCCACAGAGATGCACCTTGTGGCAGAGCTACTATTATTTCAGAATCAGGGACCAATGTAGTGACCTTGGTCTCAATCTTTATGAGAAACAGTTGTTCAAGTAAAGGACATGTCCATATCAGTTTGTATGCCACTCAGTTATGCACGCTTTCTGCAAATGTATTTCATTCCAACTGTGCTCTCAAGAACTACATGGAAATAGTACACTCTCTTCAATTCCTACTTCACTGACACCATAGCTAACCTAACCACCACCTTTCCTACAGTTAACAGCACCACCACCAAGACAGCTGATGACCAAATCATCCCAGAAAACAAGTCTACCCTTAACCCTAACCTAAAATTCTCCCCCATACCCACCAGCACAATAAAAAAACTTTTACTTAAGCTAAAACCCTGTACTCTGGCCCCTGACAATCTACCCCCACACTTCCTGCAGCTAGCAGCAAACTCTATAGCTTATCCCATCAGCATACTCATTAACAGATCAATTAAAGAATCCCTTGTCCCAGACATCTGGAAAAAAGCATTCATTCTTCCCTTACACAAAGGTGGCACCAACACAGACACCACAAACTTTCGACCCATAGCAATTCTCTCACCCCTCTCTAAAATACTGGAAAAATGCATCCATGCCCAACTCCTCAACCACCTGCATGAAAATAAAATCTTATCACCCACTTAGCATGGTTTCAGACAAGGACACAGCACCACTACTGCCCTCCTATCCCTCCTTGATGCAGTTAACTGGGCACGGGATTCTGGTAAAATAATTGCTTCACTTTTCCTTGACCTCTCCAAAGCTTTTGATACCATTTCCCACACTATCCTACTCTCTAAACTATCCACCTTCCACATTTCTCCCCCTACCCCACAGTGGTACAACAGCTATCTCTCCAATAGGCAGCAATCCTCCAGATGGCAACAGTCTTACTCTTCCTTCCTCAGTACATCCACAGGGGTACCCCAAGGCTCTATACTTGGTCCTCTCTTATTTAGCATCTTTATTAACAACTTTCACACCACTCTCCCACAATGCTCAGTAATCCAGTATGCTCTACAATAATATGCACTGCAAATTCCAACTCTGAACTCCAGCAAATTACCCAGAATGCCCTCCCATCTCCTGAATCTTGGATGCTTAACAATCATCTTGCCCTAAATCCAAAAAAAACGAAACTAGTAATTTTTACTCCTAGGAAAACCACTTCATTTGATAAAAAAACTCTTCACTATACAAGCCCAAGACAATACCACTATAGAAGTTATCCCACACACTAAATTACTAGGCATTATTATAGATTAAAACCTTAACTTTGACCTACACATAAACAATAACATCAAAAAACACACCAAAAGCT
>NC_056725.1:1033209673-1033242173 GCF_019279795.1 Protopterus annectens
TGTTTGGCATATACTTCTCAGAGGTACAGGCAAGCACAGGAGGACTATGGCTGACCAAGTTCACAGACAGCAAACTAGGGGCTATAATTGACTCTCTGGCTGACACAGACATCCTCCAAAAGGGTCTCACTGAGACAGATACCTGGTGTCAAAACCATGGCCTCAAGCTAAATGCCAAAAAGTGCATAGTCATCCCCTTTGGAAAAAACAAAGTACCCACAAATTACCACATAGGTGGTAGCCCCCTAAATACAGAAAATGAAATAAGGGATCCAGGGACCCAAGTAGATAGTAATCTCTCCTTTGATAATCACATTGCCAAAGTGGTTAGAAAATCCTTCTATGTGGCCCACCTAATCACAAAAGGGTTTGCATCCAGATCAAAAGAGGTCATTGTGCCCCTCTACGCATCACTCATCAGACCTATCATAGAGTACAATGCCCCATTTGGGATGTACTTTACAAGACACCTGCAACAGCTGGAAAGACCACAGAAGTACCTCACCAAGAGGATCACTGGACTCAAACAGATGCCCTATACAGTTCGACTGAAGAAACTCCAGCTGTACTCGGTTGCATACCGCCTACTCAGAGGTGATCTCTGCTTGACATACAAGGTCATGTCCAACCCAGAATTGATGGACATGCTCCACCTAGAGAAAACCATATACCCTTGAGCCACACACTCTAGGGATCTAAGCCTCACCACAACAATAAATAGGATGTGCTGGAGGGAGAGATTCCTATCCCAGAGACTTCCCATGGTCTGGAACAAGATTCCAATCTACATTAGGCAAAGCTCCTCACTAACACTCTTCAAGAGAAACCATGACAAGTGGATGGGAAACAAGATGTTTACCTCGGGGATCACTTCAGTGGCTCTGCTGGACAGAGGCACAGGGAACTAATCTAAGGGGGCGGCGAAAGCCAACACATTCCAGCTAGGCTTATAAATGCCTTTGGGCGGATAGCCTACCCACCTTTGAACCTATGAACCTCTGAAAAGTAGTTGAAAGGTTCAAAAGAACTACAACTATCTATCTGTCTATCTGTCTCTATCTATCTATCTATCTATCTATCTATCTATCTATCTATATATCTATCTGTCTATATCTATCTATCTATCTATCTATCTATCTATCTATCTATCTATCTATCTATCTATCTATCTCTTTGTTGACCGGGTTAGTCCCATTAGTCTAGAGGCCGCTTTTCAGGGGAGACCCGTGGATGAATGTCATGAAAAAGTTAAGAATGAAGAAAAAGAAGAATGAACATGTCATATCACTGTAACTTATAGCAATGTTATTGCACAGACAAAATACAGCTCTGTTTAAAATGGAATACATGTTAGCACAAAAGTGTCAGAGGGCATTCACTAGTGATTTAAATTTCCTCGTGAAAAGAGTATATTGGGAAAATACTTGAAAGAAATACAAACTAAACATTAAAAAACTATAGACATTTTCCAAGCAAGTTTAACTAGTAGTATCTTTTGAATGATAAGCTATGCAAATGGGTAGCAAAACAGGTAGTAAAATTAAAGTAAAAGAGAGAAAGAGAGTGATGATAGTTGCAACCGCCTGAAGAGTAGGAAGAAATAAAAAAAAAAAAACAACCAGCCCACACCACAGAATTAAGGAGCCCTTGTGTCACAGTGATCTTGGTTCAGATCAAGATAGGGGGATTAGTGTAGTAATCTGAAGATACTTAGTGGCACAGACCAACTCTATCCTACCAAAGGGTAGATAAGCTACATATAGCAACTCTACTGAAACCCAGCAGAGGAGGTGCAAGGGGCAGGCATATTTAATATAGTTTATGGCGCATATACGTACAGTAAGAGGGAAACCATACCTTTCAGTTGGCCAGAATTTCTCAGAATGTTCAGACATTTTCCTCAAATATTTTGTCTATTCATCATAAAATATGTGGTACTCTGATATATCACTGAGGACTGAAGTCATTAACTTATCAGTCATTTGAGTTTTAGACTTTATATCCTTCAGAAAATGGAAACTGATTCAAAATCTGTTATTCTAGCAACTTTCTAAGTTCATAAGAGCAATATTTAAAATCATTTCCTGATTTGGGGCTTTTTTCCAATCACTATTTTTGGCTTTCACCAGAATGTTTTCACAAGAGATGGAGAGGTACAGTACATGGTAAATGATAGTGATGAAATATCACCTGGTGTGGAATTAGTGTGTGCAAGGGTGGGAGAGTGGGGGTGGAATGCTAAATATGGGCAGAATATATCCCTTATATTATCAGAACCACAATAAAGAACACAAAGGGCATCATCAGGGCTATATTCCAAGAATCAAAACAACCATAGATGTTGAAACTGGAGAGGAACATGTCTAATTGCAGCTTTCTTTCTGAGACTACCAGAAAGTAAACCTGAATAATAATCTAAGTTAGAAAAACTACAGTAGTACATTGGTGCCTTTGTTAATGGAAAGGCTGGATGTACCACCATGGAAGGCTGGAAGACCAGTCATGGAAGGGTGTGATCATGGAGTCTTCCACCAATAAAAAAAAAACAGATTATTAAATCATGATGGATGCCACTAAATGAGGTTTGAGGGCATTGTAATAACAATTAGTAATATATAGAAGATGTAGAAAACCAAGAACAAGTAAAAGGCACCAATAAAACGCTGCAACTTATTTAAAACTTTCTTGCTTTAATAACAAACAACAATCTCCTCAAGCGCTTTCGCTCAGCCTGGTGCTGAGCTTTTTCAAGATACAATAAAATCAAACTGGTTGTTCTTTATATACATAGTCAAAGCTTGACCAATAATTCAATTAGTAAAAGAGAAGGTCTAATTAACCCTTCAAATTACTTGCTGGTACAAAACCTGCTTGCAGGCAAACCATTACTAAGCACAACTCACTGCAATGTCCAACAAAGTATATGCATAAACTTAATAATCAGTTGTTGGTGTACGTACAGATTGCCATAAAAATATACAGTGTTAAAAAATGCAATATTAAAACTGTGCAATGTTAAAACAATATTCAAAAAACAATATTATACACATGCTAGTATGTTAAAAATATTAAAATGTGCTGTTTATTCAGCAAGATTTTATTTCTATATGTGAAACCCTGAAAACACTGGAAAACCAAAAATTCATAATTTAGCCTTTCTTAACCTCAGGACGCTGCTAATGCTGCAAGCGTCATTGAGCCCTGGTCGCCTTCCTGCATCTAGTCTTAGCTGCCATAATAACTCTTTATATTCTAAAAGAGACCCCCAGTCCCCCCCCCTTTCATCCAACCTTAGCTGTTCTAAAATAATGAATTTAATTTCCATGTTTTGACTATGTATATAAAGAACAACCAGTTTGATTTTATTGTATCTTGAAAAAGCTCAGCACCAGGCTGAGCGAAAGCGCTTGAGGAGATTGTTGTTTGTTATTAAAGCAAGAAAGTTTTAAGTAAGTTGCAGCCTTTCATTTTCTGCCTTGCGGAAGAAGGAATATCAGCATTTCATCAACTTTTTATTCTGGGCTTCCAGAGCCAGCTTCCAGGTTGTGGATCTGCTTTGCTATATAGAAGATGTAGCTTAAGGAAGATATAAGTGCATTACAAAGACTAATCATCACATACTACATAGAAAGAAAAAATTAAAAGAAGGTTAATGTACACAGTCCTATCCTTCTTCACAGCATACAGGGATAAAGCCTTGACAATGTCCCAACTGATCAGTCAAGTTAAATTATAGGAATCTTATGAGGAATAGACCAAATATTTGAATACTGGCACGGGCACTGGTGGACCCTCGAATGAGAGGATCGGAGCAAGTATTTGGCATCAGTTCAACCACCCTGGAAAGAGAGAGAGGTGATTTTGTCTCACTGCATTGGTGGCACTACCAGAAGGTAGATGATCAACTACAGCAATGAGTCTAGCATGCTCATGTAGCAGGCAGTGTGCCAGATAAGCAAGAGGTCATCATATGTAGTCACATTGTGGAGGCTGCAGCTACCAACATGGCAGGCAATTAGGATAACATACATAACAAGTTTTTTGTTTGTGTTTTTTGGCTTTTCCCGGTTAGGGCTCACCACAGCAGAACTCCAGTCCACTAATGATTGGTAGTGGATTTTTACGTACCAGGTTACCAGCCCTGACACACACCCTTCAACGAAAGCACACCCCATTCACATATGCCTCCACACAGAAGACGCTCTAGCTGAGACTCGAGCGGGACAACATCTTGCTATGAGGCGACAATGCTACCGCAGCACCACCACTGCAGACTAATTCCTCACACAAAACTCTCACCTTGGAGGAGGGGTAAGATGATTAGGCTCTTATCTCTGGAAAGAGCTGTCTATCCAGGAAATGGATGGGCCTGGGTCTCACCCTTCACTCCTCATTGTGAGATAATTAGGTACTGGTAGGGGAAGCTATCAGACAGATCCTATGAGCCCTAAAAAAGTTAAGGTGTACAGACTGTTGTAATTTACTCTGCAGCTCAGTCATGGTAGTACTGTTATATAGTACTATAGTGCATTACATACATAATGACTGTTGTTAACTCCTTTACTTGTGTAAACAGTGGAGTATAACCAAATAAAATGAAACAGGATCCACCATGCACGTATATTTCCATGTTAAAAAACTACAATTCCTGAAGATTTCCTTGGAAAGACTACCAGCAGCCTGCAGCAAATACAAGTGGCTTAGATCCAGACACTCTGGAAACAAATAATGTCCACCTGGTATTAATCACAGATATACTTTTTTTGCTGTTACTAGGTAATTTCAATGATTTCTCAGTTTTCAATACCAAGCTCAGGAGGTGGACACATTAACTGCTCAAAAGACAAACTCTAAAGTTAAGAAAAAGTGGTTATCCCTTTTCCAGTTTTCTATCATCATGAGAGGGCATATGCTACAAATTACAAAAAAACATACATATAATATTTTCTAATATGTAGTTCATTGAGTTGATTAAAAAAACAGTAAAAATAGCATTTTTGGAGAAGTATATCTGCAATAGATACCTCACAGCTAAGATCTCGGTGTTACCTTATTCATCTTTTGGTGTCTTTGTGAAGATATTAGTACCATAGTCTATGCAAACCTAGCCTACCTGTAGCAAACATTCAAATCACCCCCTCTAAATTAAATTTGTTGGTCACATTTGGGTTGCACAGCTAGGCTTTTAAGAGCCCTAATAGTTGTTAGCCTAGTATACACCTATGAACTTATTACTCTGAAGAACAAGACATTTTCTTTGGATGGTGCAGTGGTGCAGTTGTAACACTGTTGCCTCTTGCTGTGAGGCATCAATGCTACCACTGCAGTGGTAGCATTGTTGCCTCACAGCAAGAGGTTCTCCAGTTCGATTCTAGTCAGGGGTGCCTTCTGTGCAGAGTTTGCATATCATCCCTGCATTCATGTGGGTTTCCTCCAAGTGCTCTGGTTTCCTACCATGTTTCAAAGATGTGTCTGGAGTGCTTTTCCCCAGGCCTCTGCTGAAAATTGGCTTTGCTCCAAGTTGGACTTTCCCAGTAAACAAATGTTAAATAAAATAAATAAATTCTGACCTAAGCCCATCCCAGCAAAGGTGGAGGAGTGACCATATTAACCAAGGATATCCACACCTCCAGGCTAGTTGCCCAACACAATGCATCTGAAATTCTCCAGGTGCAACTAACACTAGGTAACACTGCAATCCAAATTGTAGCTTGCTACAGATCCCCCACCATGCCCCAAGATTCTCACTACACCTTTCTAAACATACTGGAAAATATTAAGATACAACCAAACACTCTAATACTGGGTGATTTCAACTACCCTGCCATTAACTGGGAAAACTACTCGGGTACCAACGCCTTTTCCCAACGGTTCTGGAATTCATAAATTCCAATGCCCTGGGTCAACTAATCCATTCTCCCACCAGGGGCTCCAATATCCGAGACCTGGTCATTACCAACATGGGAGATAGATGCTCCATACCAGTGGTCACCCCCTCATTGGTCAGGTCCGACCATAAGCTAATCACCCTTGACATCTACATCCCAGCCACCAGTAAGGAAACCTCTGTAAAAAACTTCTCCAAAGCCAACTTCAAGCTACTCAAGTCAGACGTGACAAACTTCATGACACCCATGCAGATGGGAGCTGAACATTCGACTGCTGAATCCTACACTAATGCACTGCACGAGCACATCCACTCGTGCATGAATCGTGCCATCCCAAATAGAACCAAGACACTCTCCTCCAAAAAAAAGAAGCCAATCTGGTGGTCCCCTGCCATAAGCAAACAATACAATAGAAGGAGGAAACTGTTGCAGAAAAGAGGAAAATCCCAGGATGCAAAAAACCTTCCTTACCGGCCTCAGTAAGAAGCTGAGATCCCTCATAAAATCCTCCAAAGCTAGTTACGAAAATAAAATTGCCAAAGATTCCAAAGACATCCACAAGGCATTCTATAGTTACGTCAAGAATCTAAATGGCAATGCTCAGACCTGCTCTGAGCTACAACAGAATGGCATTAAATATACTGATCCCAAGGATATTGCCAATATCCTGGCAGATCGATTTAGTGGCAACTTCACCCCCCCTCACCCCTAAAGGGCAGATCTCAATACCAAAAGATTGCCAAATTCCGGTAATCATGGCCACACAGGTAAAAACTGCAGTCTCCAAAGCTAAGAATACAGCATCCATGGGACCAGATGACATCCCGCTGTGTACTACATTAACTACAAAATTAACTGGCACCTCACCTAAGTGCCATGTTTAATCATAGCCTCACCTCAGGCTTCATGCCCACTGAGTGGTGCACAGCTACAGTTATCCCACTCCACAAGGGGAGATCCATCTTGGATCTCAGGAACTACAGTCCCATCAGTCTGATGAGCCTAATCTGCAAGGGTATGGAACACATGATCATGGAACTTATAAACAAAGACATTGGCAACCTTCAAACACTGAACCCCACCCATTTTAGGTTCGTGAAGGGCCAATCTTGTCTCCTGAACCTGATTGACTTCTTTGAATCAGTCTCCAGAGCTGTGGACGAGGTTAAGGTGGTCCACACAGCCTATCTGGACCTCGCCAAGGCCTTCAACACCATCCCCGACTCTGGAATCATTGTTAAACTTACTAAGCTGGGCATAAATCCCTATGCCACTCGATGGGTTGCCCAACTGGCTTACTGACAGAACCCAGACTGTAAAAGTAGCTGACTCCAAATCCAGCTCCAGACAAGTGACAAGTGGAGTACCTCAGGGTTCAGTCCTGGGATTGCTCTTCTTTGGCATCTACATCTCTGACATACAGGCCAACACTAAGGGACTCTGGCTAACAAAGTTTGCAGATGACTGCAAACTGGGAGCCATTATTGAATACCCAAATTATGTGGATATTCTACAAAAGGGCCTTACAGAAACAGATGCTTGGTGCCAGAGCCATGGGCTCAAGCTTAATGCCAAGAAATGTATAGTTATCCCCTTTGGGAAAAACCATGTATCCATGAATTACCACATAGGTGGCAGTACACTAAACACCGAAAGAGTGATGAGAGACTTAGGAACACAGGTGGACAGTGGTCTCACCTTCAATAACCACATCGCCACAACAGTCATAAAATCCTTCTATGTGGCACACCTCATCACTAAGGGCTTTTCATCCAGAAAAAAGGAGGTTATTGTCCCACTGTACTCATCCCTCATTAGACCCATTATAGAGTACAATGCCCCATTTGGTATGTACCTCAAAAGGCATCTGCAACAGCTGGAGAGGCCACAGAAATACCTCACTAAAAGAATCACATGCCTAAAGCAGATGCCTATGCTGAACATCTAAAAAAACTCCAGCTATACTCTGTAGCATATCGTCTACTCTTTGGTGATCTCTGTTTAACATACAAGACCATGTCAAACCCTGAGTTGTTGAACATGCTTCACTTAAAGAAATCCCAATCCCTCAGAGACACATACTCCAGGGATCTAAACCTTGTCATTACAATGAACAAAACATGCTGGAGAGATAGGTTCCTGACCCAGAGACTCCCCAGAATCTGGAATAGACTGCCCATACATGTCTAGCAGAGTGCCTCCTTGGCCCTTTTCAAAAGGAACCTTGACGATTTGATAGGAGACGGGAAATTCACCCCGGGGATCACGTCAGTCACCCTGCTTAACAGGGTTCCAGGGAAGTAAATATTGTGGTAAGAAATATCCAGGAAATTGTTATGGCTAGGCTTGTATAGGCCCTAGGGCCGATAGCCTAGTACCAACCTATGAACCTATGAACATGAGCAATGGCTCATAGCGAATTAAGCAAACCACTGTGCTTATTCCCACCTAGAGCTTCAGCTTATGAGATCTTACTTCAACAGTTACCACAAGCCCCCCAAGATGTCAGAGATGTGGCAAAAACCCTCCCCAAACCCTTGTCTAGAGAAAGGAGGCCAGGCCACAGGATGCTTAAGATTTCTACCTCCCCTCCTGAATGATTCTACAAATAATTCAGGGTAATTCCTGAACCCAGATCATTGGTAACAAACTTGTTCCACCTCTGCACTATGTCTAGACTTGATGTTGTTTTGCATATTCTTTACTTGTCTCTGATGGGAAGTAAAGCTATAGCATCTTTGTTCATCTCCTGTAGGATGTCATTTTGCAAAGTAATCAGGAATCAGAACATTATCCTGCTGCATAATAAAACAAAGTCCTTGTGTTCCTTATTAATTTGATATTTCTAATGTGTAGTAACTTATTTATGGTATAACTAGAGATGTGAGAGACACAGCAGGTAGAACTATATTTCCATTGCAAACAGCTAGAATGGACAATCTGCAAATGTGTTTTCTGACACTAAGAAAAAGTTTTCATGCCATAAGTGTGGTGGTCCTTAAGCATTCCTTTCTAAATGAATCTGCCTGTTATTGATATTCTTGAACAGACATGTGGAATATAATTTCCAAATGGTCATTTTAAATTATTTAGATTGTCACTTTGCTTGTACATTGGCATAGTTTTACTCCTCCACTGACATTAGTCAGAGCAGGATGTGCCTGAGCCTTACTTGCCCTATTCAGAGCAGTCAAAACACACTGCCATTATTACAGACTAGTTTGCAAGCCACAGGAATGCACCATCAACATAAACCAAGACCCATATGTTTCCTGAAATAGGAGCTTATACCCAACATGCCGGCAGCTACATAGCCACATCATGGGTGGTGAAGGAACCAGTTTGCCTTACTCTGATGGTCAGCAGTTGCTCACATACCCTGGACTTTGCATCACTGGAAAAGGGTGGGGAAAAACAGACAATCCTTCCACTGATCATGTTACCATATGTAACAGCTGTGCAGAAAAGACATTTCTGCAGTAAGCATTTCAAGAATACCTTATGACTTGTTGCATCCTCCAAAAGAGGAGTTTTAAAAACTAATGTAAGGGGAAGGAATTATAATAAACCATAACATACCACAATGTTTTAAAACCAAGGCACTGTTTTCTCAGTAATGCCAATTAGTCAACATACATACAGTAAAATGCAAACTTTTTGCTGCAGTGTAATATTTTTTTAAACAATTACATCTTCTCTGTGTACATTTATTACTTACAGAAAACAGAGAACAGTTTAAGAAAGAAACTTTGATGTAGATCTGTCAAGGTGGTTTTAAAATATAGCAAACTGTATGCTGTACAAAACTTAATCACCGGGATTCAAGAAGCTCGGCGCAAGGATGGTTTTAGCCTTGCGCCGAGCATCCTCACTACAGATGGCGCAGCAGCACCATATGAATATGTATGAGGGCGTGCCACTGCACCCTCAACGTGCACTGGAAACGTGTGTGAGTGCAGGGGGCGTGTACAAGTGCTCTACAGATGCATAAACATGCCCCGACAGTTGCAAAACCTACTATGCCTACTAGTAGAGCCCGCCCCTAATAGTAAGTCAGTAATTCAGTGTCCGTGGATACCGAAATGTATGCTAGGCATACAAGAGTGTCCACGAACAGTAAAATAAAATCGAAGCAGTAAACACACAAGCACGTAGTGGAATGTTGAGCCCTGTCCCTAGACCTTTCACAATTAGATTCCCTGGGTCCCTATTATACATTTGAATTGCTGCAATATCGAAGGTGTAAGCAAAGTGCAGTGTTTTTGCGTGTCGCTGCCCTCCACTGAGCGTAGCTTACACAACATATGCATTCAGATAGAGAAAAACATGCGGAATCAACGTAAATGTCAATAGTGTAGTGTTTAGAGCATCCGCCTAATAAACAGGCATTCACGGTTCAAGCCCAACAATAGCACATATCCTTTTCCATGTGGAATGAATGTCATTTTGCTGTAAAACCGACATAAGAGTATCTCATGAGATATTTAACTTAAATATCATTCAAGCAAAGTGGCACTGTCATAATGAATAAGGTACTAGTAAGCAGGTGTAAGCACAAATAAGCAGCAGTAAACACTTATAAGTACCAGTAAGCAAGTCTGAGTGCGCTTGCACGGGTCTAAGCACTGCCCAGCATATGAAATGTATATAAGTATATACAGATATAAAATATATATATATATATATATATATATATATATATATATATATATATATGAAGAAAGAACGATGTAACAATAAAGCATACAAAAGGAATGAGAAGGGAATCAACAGCAACCCCAGTATTATATAGTGCTGTCAGCATATGTCATATCAAGCTGGGCAGGAGTGAGCAAAGCACTGCTACTCACACCACAGGCAGGATATTACCAGTGGGAGTAACATTGTTGATCTGCTAAGTCTACTTTACAATCTGAGGTTAGTCCCTGGTGGGACTATCCAAAAATTGATAGGATGTTTGGCCATCCGACCATTACACATGCAAGGGCAGGTATGTTCAAGGACTAAATGGTGGGAGAGCCTGAGAATACATGGGTTGGGACAACATACATGTAGGGCCCCTAACGCTTGGCAGAGGGAAATGTGTGGAGGTGTGTCATGGCTGCGATAACAAGTGGACAATGGATGGTATGCGTGTATGTTGAACATAGGTGGGGTGGAGGAACTATGGGCATGAAATTATGAAGCCAGGCGTGCCAGGGTTGGATGGGCTGGTTCTAAATGGACCGCCCTGTGGAGGTCAGTAAGTACGTTATAAGTATATATACATGCACACATGCAGACATCAATATGTAGAAGTACATTCTCTGTAACACATTCATTCCATTTGCAGACATAAATAACACTTAATCCCTCCTAAAACTAGTGACATTTGGAGGAAAGGTGTTGAATTACACGTAATGAATAACGACAACAATTAAGAGTTATAAACATCATTTACTTCAGAATATGTGCATGAATTCATATGTTCCGAGTCTGTCAATGTGTCAGGTTAATAGCACCAATAATTTAAATGTGTCCCTAATGTTGTTATGCCATGTAACTGATTCAGTTTGTATTTTTCCCCATTCGTATGAGAGGTCTGATAGGGACAGAAAGCACATATTCCACTGACAACCTTAGAAAGATGGCAGAATATTAGGTATGTTGTAGCATGACTCGGCTGAAGGATCTGGGTTCCAAAACCCAATTACTTGTTTGTATTGAAGAGTGTCAGTTCCCATGTATTAGCCAGACAGGTACAGATTGTAAGAGGAACAAACCAATAATATGAATCAAACTCTGGACAGGCTGCAGATTCTGTACAGTCGAATGGCATGCTGTCATCTAATGGGCAGCCATTCCTGATACTGTAGGCATGTAATCCGATGTAATAGGCATCACAAGGTAATATCATAGTCCTCACTCACACCCAGGGGTGTGAGTATCAGATGCAAACACCAAATGCAGTGCATTTGCAAGTGTGGGAGCAAGCAGGTGTAAGCCTGTTTGGCCACCTGTATGCAAGTATTACACTGGTAAAGCAATGTAGAGGATGAGTGTAAGAAAATGTAACCGGAGATTAGCATTGCTTAGCTCCATGCAAACCCACACACACCCTCTTGCAACTGCTTTAATGTGCCTTAATCACTCCGTATCCAATGGCCTTGTTCTGCCCATCAACAAAACAAATGGCCTCTACAAGGCTCGAAACCAGGACCCTGCACACACAGCTATTGTGATTTACCTGTAAGCCATGGCAGGTATACAGACCTCGGACCTTATCACAAACATATCATCCAGCGCAGTCATTTAACAGTATAGGAAATGTATTCCATCATGTAGATGTATGTGTGAGTGTTTATGTCCAGATATAGATACATACATGTATATAGATATATCAGGAACATCCCATGTGACAACAAAGCATTACAAAGGAATGAAAAGGGAAACACCAGCAATGCCTGTATTATGTAGTGGTGTTGTCCTATGTAATATCAAGACTCCCTCAGACAGACATGTGTCATTCATACACGCACACATTTGTGCATTGGCCAAATACATAACTCTGTGCATGCTATTTACATTAACACAACAGTTCCTGCCCAATCATTATGTGAGAACAGTACTCTTGCAAGGCACTGTGTGCGACATCATCATCATGATAAAGGTAAATGGGGTAACCATAGAGGAACTGGTAGTGTTGTGTGTACAATGGGGTCATCTACATCACGTGTACCTGGAACCTTTAGGAGTCATGTGCATACTAGGATCATGTGCCTGAGAGACAGGGGTGAGGACAACTGGATTATGTTGTGATGCATATTAAAAGGGTTACATGTGTCCAGTGGACACGTGTGTGAAATGGACAGCTATGTATGGGGCAAATGTTGTTCTAGGAACCAACTGGCCTTTTGTTTCCATAGGGTGAGAGTGGGACGTGGGGGAATGAGAGTAGGTATGCTCGTGGAGGATAGGTAGGGTAGGATGACAGACAAGACAGCATACAGGGTCGGTATATGACACATGTGGGGGGATACACCACAGATGGGGAGGGGTGTTCAGCAGTCACAAGCCCATGAGCCCCCAGATGAAAACAGTGGGATGGAGGTCCCCAGCCATGGGCAGCCACCACTGCACCAAAACAGCTGCAAAGGTGGCAGTGCTGACGGCTGTCTATGAGGGGCAGCCTCACCCTGAAAATGTAACACTCTGCCCTCAAGCTGGCGTATCTGGCCTCGAAACCCCTTATTGAGTCCCCTACACACCATGTCCGGGACTGTACGACAGCAGACATGTTCCTGTCTGGACTTGCTCCCAGGGGGGACAAGCCCCATCCTCAGTGGCAGTACCACCAGAAGAAGGTGCAGAACCAACAGAAGTGCAGGTCCAAGGCTGGGCCTCAGATGTGCTGGTGCCCAGTGCCATGGCCAGCTGAAGTGGGACAGGAGGTTCTGCCGGGACCTCCAAACCCATACAGCCTATGGTGTTGCAGTTTAAACACAGATATGGCTTAGTAATAGTCAACAGCATTCAGGATTACTTATAACAGCATCCATAGATATGACCATCAACCCAACACAACATATGGTATACATTTGCAGAGGGAGCACAACACATGCATATATACTGCATGACATCTGTACAAAGTGTAGAAGAATTGTGACTGCAGCTATGAACAGTGGCCCATTACTGGCATGTCAATGAGAACCCCAGACAGTGTCTGTCATACCACTGTTTCATGTGACATAAGTCCAATCAGGGATGCAATGGCAGTAACTCATCACTATCACCATGTACTGACTGCAATCCTCACACTATGCTCCTGCAGTTCACAGATGTGTATTCAGTGAGTAACACATGAAACAAATGGTTCCACACACTGACCAGTCCACATATGGCCCTATAGATGGGGGTCCCTCACAAACAGAGCACTGCCTTGTCAGTTTTAAAACATGCAGAATAGCCATTACCACACACAAATTGTTAAACAGGCAGTAGTCTCAATGAAGCATAGCTACACTTACATGCTGTAGTCATGTCTGGCACATCATCCTCCTGTCTTTAGGCTATTTCCCACTGTGTATGTTGTTTGAGGAGCATCCAGATATCATCTGTGATGCCGTTTACCAAACACCAAATCCAGGTACCACTCACAGCGACTGTCATGGGCAAACACCAACATGATGTTTCTAGATATTGTACTGTGTTTTTCATGCAATTGGCTATGGGAACATCATCACTGCTGTTCCACATGCAATCAGCTAGAGGAGGACTGCAATAGGTGCAGAGGCCATCACCTGATCATCACCATCACTTACAAAACACAAGCTGCTGCTGAGCAGGTGTACACCTCCACATCCACCAGACAGTGTGTGGGAGGGACAGACAGAGGCAAAGTACATTAGAGAAGGGCTTGGTGACTAAAACCTAAGCATTGTCTGTCACACACCTACCAGTACAGGGGTTCAAACCCCTGACTGACTAGTCATTACTATTGCAACTGCATGCAGTTACTCCATGTGCCACAAAGCTGACATGTTGGTGTGCTGTAAGAACATATATGTGTGCTGGTGAGTGACATCTGCAACATAGATATAGTAGACATACATTAGGTGTAGCACACATGGCTGTCCACATGAACAGATATCATTGTCAACACAACCACACTCTCTAATGGACTCACATTGACACTCTTTGCCAGGCCCACAAATACACTTCCAAACTACTTAGTTTGCCACACTGCAGTAATGCACAGGTACTACATGCACCACAGGGGATATCCGGAGGTTCTATGGGCTAGGGCATGTGAACGTGTTTGACATCTGTCGGTATGCCAATGGAAGTTATACTAGGATTGACTGTGGTTGGGAGCATCATACCCCACACGCAGACACAAGGTGCCAGTACTGACATGCATGTGTGCATTGCTTCATGGGTGTGTAGTGGTTGGCCGTGCAAGATGGCTGTACAAGGCTGGGTGAGGGGTAATCCTTGGCATCATGTCACCCAACAATGGTGTGCAGTGTGGTACAGGTGTGTAGTGTCTGCAATGTCCCACACAGATGGGTATTGTATGAACTGTCCTGACATCCTGGTTATCAATCAATGGCCATAGCTTTGCAATGCATGCCATGTTGTGTTTGAAGTCTTTGACATGGACATTGCCAGGGATGTGCATGTCCCACAATAATGTACAGTGACATGTACAGGTGTACCTGGTTTGGCTGGCACATGTGTACACAGACTGTTATCCTCTGATATGCCAATACTGGCCTGGTGTGGCAGGACCTGCTTATGGACAGCAGGTTGACCCTGCACCTGCATTGATAGCATGATACAGGTATTCCCTGGTGTCAGTGGCATTGGTCCATACAGGGCACATGTGTAAGGCATTGTATGGCCTCTGTGGATCACATTTGATGACACCACATATGTTGCAGGCATCCAGTGGGGAACATAGTGAAGGCACATTGTCCGCAATTATGTGCCTATTGTACTGCTGTACAGGGTGCCATGCCCTCTGCAGCCCACTGCAATCACACCATGCTTACTATCTGTCATCAATGTGCAGGGTACTAGCAACATAGCAGGATATTTTAGGCATGTGTGTTTGTGTATGACACATGGGTACAGGATGTATTCCGGGTAATAGTAGGGTTGCATACTTTGTTCACCAGGCCTTTTGCCAGATGTAGGGGTATGGCTTGCCAACACAGTCCCTTGGCTGAGTGACATCTGTACTCCTCATGAGGTAAACATTGTGACATATAAGATGGACACCATATAGGAAAACTACTAAATCCACTCCCCAACATGTCCAGAGGTTAGACACTCACAGCCACCTCCACACAGGCTCTGACAGTCAAACACACACACACCTGCCATGTCTTGGAATAGAACCCCTACCTAACTAGTGTATCACACTACAGCATTACACAGTTACAGCACGCGCTACAGAGATTACTGGGTTACAGCAGTCCCAGAGGTTTATGTCTAGGTGGGTGACATCAGCAGGATTTCCAAAGGTTGTCATGTGAATTGTAAAGAGTGTGCATACTCTAAAAAACATTGTTCTTGTCTCAGACAGACAGAGACACATACACATAGCTGCCCTATTTTGGAATAGAACCCCTACCTAATTTATCACACTACAGCAATGCGCAGCTACAGCATGCCCTATGGAGAATATTGGGTTACAACAGTCCCAGAGGTGTATTTCTAGGTGGGTGACATCAGCAGGATTGCCAAAGGTGGTCTTGGGAATTTTAAAGTGTGTGCATAGTCTAAAAGACATTGTTACTTTCTCAGGCAGAAACACAGTTGGCTTCTCCTGGAATAGAACCCCTACCTAACTAATTTATCACACTACAGCAATACGTAGTTACAGCACAAGCTATGGAAAATACTCTGTTGCAGTAGTCATAGAGGTGTATTTCTAGGTGGGTGACATCAGCAGGATTGCCAAAGGTGGTCATGTGAATTGTAAAGAGTGTGCATACTCTAAAAGCATCATTTCTTTCGCAGGCAGGCAGACAGACACACACACACTTGACCTGTCTGGAATTAGAACACCTACCAAACTAATTTAACACACTACAGCATTACACAGCTACAGCACTCACCATGGAGATTACTGGGTGACAACAGTCCCAGAGGTGTATTCATAAGTGGGTGACATCAGTAGGATTGCCAAAGAAGGGCATTCCAAGTGTACTGCGAGTTGTACATGTCTGTTACCTGTGTGTACCCGCTGCTTACTGTCACGAAAACACATTTACACCTGCTTACAAGTATCTTATGCAGTCCTAACTGACAGTATCAACAAGGCTTGCAAGTCTTGAACCCCAGACCATGCACACTGAAGTCACTGAACGTACCACTAAGCCATCTGGGTTGTATATATGTTGCATGGAGTCTATAATGCACATCCTACTACAGGTATTCCACAGTACTGAAAACAATCGGGACAGTCACTTTGTGTACATATGTACAGTACCCTTGAATGTACTGTACTCTGTGACACAACAAAGACAAGTCTACATCTGTACAACTGTCATAACTACATATATGTATATATATATATATATATATATACACCTACGGGATGTGTACACACACATATATATATATATATATGCATATACACAGACACAGCCATAGTTTTATATATATATACATATATATATATATATATATATATATATATATATATATATATATATATATATATATATATATATATATATATATATATATATATATATATACACACACACACACACACACACACACACACACACACACACACACACACACACACACACGTCTGAACACCCTTTGTGAAGGAACTGATGTGTACGCAAAACAGAGACATCTCTTGTGTTATAACATTTAAATCATAAGCAGTTTACCAGAGAAGGGATGGTTGTTGTGTATGTGGAGTTTGGGGTGGGGAATGATGGCTAATGTAATCTACCCTGGGTATTGTGGAGTTAGGGTGGGGGAAAGATGGGTATGGACCTACACCCCAGCGACTACTTCTGTGTCACTGCTCAACAGTGGCACAGGAAAATAACATACCCAGCTGTAGTCATGCTTGACTGTGTATTCTTTACCATTCCTAACTATGTAATACTTTGTAGACACTGGTCATCACAGATGGCTACCATGGTGTGCTAAAAGACATTACACATGTGTATGCCTGGCTACAGGGTAGTCACACACACAAACACGCACACACTTGCCAGTATTGTGCATACACGTCTTTCCAATGTAAAGGTAACTAGTACAGTGGTATGCAGTTGGGGTATGTGCCACAGAACACATACAATTACACTTACTCTGATTCCACTTCTGAGCTGGGTGACATCACAGGACTGATTACTTGCAGTGGGGATGGGGGAAGAGAGAGGTTTAGCAGTTGACAAGGATAAAGACCAGTGCAAAAGGAGGTATCACTTGGGAATGCAGCAAAACCCACTGTCATGACAGGATGCAGACACAAATACACACACAACCACACTCAGGTATTTGCTGAGACACACACACTCAGCCATTTGCTGACACACACAGTTGCCAGTGGTGGGGTGAGAACTCCTACCTATCTACATATCACTATTACAGTATTACACAGTTGCGCGATGCGCCACAAAGACTACACATTCCAAGGCAGTCAGACTGTCCTTCTAAGATTGAGGACAACAACAGGGAGACTGAAAGTCACAAAGTACATAGCTGTAGACCTGTGTGTTTAAAGTAGGTGTCCATTACAACCTGTATGCACAAACAAAACACATCATCTGCAGGTAGGCCTGAGAGGTATAGTTGTAGCACAACAGGAACCTGAACTGGAGTATGGCCATCTGTGGAATGGACAACTACTATCACTATACAGGGTTACAGTGGGCATGCTCATACACTTAGTAGCACAGGGCTGTTTGGGATGCACTCTGATTCTAACCACTGAAGGCCACAGTGTGCATGCTCAAACACTTTCATGTACAGAACACGTTGTAATGGACTCCTGTTGTAAACACAGAGGTTTACAGCTAGGTATATCTTACCTGTCAGTATATATGCACATCATACTGGTTTACTACCTGATACCTGTATGTGGCCCATAAATGATATATCTGTGTCTGTGCTGTGTGATACACATGCATACATGTACATGAAGTACTGACATATATATGTTACGTATACACATTCATGCATGTGTGGACGTGACAGACAATAGGTTACCTGAGTCACACAGGCAGATGCTACCTACATCATATGTCACACACCTTGCTGCCCTGAAAGGCATATATTGATAGCAGGTTGTGGACAGTGGCTTTATATGTGGAACAGTGGCATGTGCAAGCATAATGTGTGAGCCACCTTGTGTAATGGTACTGAGGTGCAGGTGTCAAGATGACCTCTCCCGGCTGTGTTAGTAGTTGTCATTATTTGCAGAACTGCTATCCTAAGTATATCTCACATTGGTCATATACACAGGTTCTGCTGCTGCTGTCTGCACCTTACATGAGGCATTTGCTACCAATCACATTAATGCCATGTGCAGTGATGTTATGGTACAAGTGGCAACTGCGGGACCAAAACAATGAGCCAATGTCCTGCTGTTATTATGAGGTTGTCCAGTGTCTGTCATTCTGGGCTGTCATGACCGAACGACGAACCTTCAACACAGAGCACATGCATCCATGTTACATGTGTGTGTGGATAATACCTAGGTCGCATTTACCCATATAACCACATTCCAAAGCAAATGTCCTACACACAGAAGTAACACCCTGACACCTACATGATTGCATTGGATGCTTATGCTAACCAGTGCTAGATGTGTGGCTTTAGTAATCCATTTGCTCAATGTAGAAGCTACAATGGGGAATACTTATATCTGTGCAGTGAGGAACACCTGGCTAAAGGCTCTGTAGTGCACAATTGCACTACCACCATATAACTCAGATCCAGACATTTGGGCCATAACAGTGGTATGGACCATTCCAGGTGGTGGTGTACACATATTCATAAAGGCTACTCACATGTAAAGAACACTACTCTGACATAACGCATCACAGATGAGTCAGGTAGAAGTAACAGTGGCAAATGCTGCATTCTAGGTTGTATCCTCATATACATCCACCACCTTGTTCCCAGACTACCAACACACATCCATATGTGGTATGACATAGTATGGTAGACCACCAGATAACCCTCAATTGGTGGACTGTACCTAGGCCTACATCAACTGTGCAAAGTACCCATGTACAGACACAGCTGCATAATGTGTTATGCAATGCAATAATACCACTGTTTGTAACCAGCTCAGTTGTACACATATCAGGGTCCCTCGGTTGTTGTCAGCATTAACACTGTCAACTGTTGATGTACACCAGTAAACAACACACTCATGGTTGGATATGACCTAACTGTACCTGGCCTGGATATGTACATCCCACACTCATACAACATAAATGACATTAGCATAGCTTTCATTTTCCTTTCTACATACAGGTGGTTACAGTCATTCCACACATGCACATGGCAGATAGCATGCTAACAGTACATAAGGTTTGATATCTATGTTGACAGAGGTAATATCCCCTCTCCACTGGTCACCCATGACACCTATCACATCATACAACACCCCATGTGGCATGTATGTCTTTAGACATGTCCACCTAATGCAATGCTTACAAACATACCCAAATAACAGGACCATAGGACCTACACAAGGCCTGTATTGAAGGACTCAGGGAAATCTAGCTCTGCTCTGTATGTTCCTGAGTAGTCACAGGTGATATGTTCATGACATGTACAGCCATGTGTGGCCACAGCTCCTACATATACCCCATGTCAACAATTGCAAGCCATGCATGCTGTGTGCTGTCTGGACATTAGCCTTAGTACCACAATAGACAGTACATGCTGGGGTGAGATGTTTACAAACCACAGACCTCGCATATGCTTGAATGAGTGTACTGCCTAGCTCTAACAAGGCACATTGCTGACACTCTTCCAGTACATATGAGGTGTGTGTGGCAAATATGATGTACTCACTGTTGACCATTACAGTGCCCTGGCTTCACCGTGGCACTGTCAATTAACAGTTTGTAGGAGCATGACATGGAATAATGCTGTGTGTGTCTTGCTGATATGTGCTGTTGCAATATATGTACACTTGGCTACTCTGTGAAAGTGGTAGTGTCCTACCAGTACATGAATACAACATCCATTATGGTGTAATGCTCGGCTATGTTTCACACATGGCGTGAGGAAGGTGTGGAATGTATCCTCTTGACCTGCTAGTGCACATACTGATGTAGACCGCATATGTGTACATGTATTGATGTTTGTGTAGATTCCATGTGTGTGCAGTGTCTGATGTCTGAAGGTGACTGTTGTCTTAGTACATCATGCTGTTGCAATACAGCCTTAACATTGCCAACTGTATATGGTGATATGCTCTAAGTACAGTAAGCCGTACATGAGGTATGGACAGATGTTTGGACATGACTACTAAGTGGTGGGACTTCTTTGCAGATGAATGATTACTGAGGGCAGCTCACTGGTGTGTTACAACCAGTCCTACAATAACCTGTGTAACTGCTAAGGTCAGGTTTTGTTAATTAAAGTGGAAGACAGACAATGTAGACTGCTGTAAGGGTGACACTGAAGGCAAACCTCATGACACCTGTAACAGTAATACCCCCCTGTGCATATATTGTGCATATATCAGCACAGTTGTCAAAGGAAAGAGTCAGTAAGCATTGTACCGGATGCGATAGTGCTGTACTTCTGTAGTACCTATCATGGGATAGGCAGGTGTTTGATTCACAGTTCTGGCATGTGTGACTGTGTGTGTCCATATATGTCATGTATGGTTGGGAATACATCCCACATGTTATCACTCTCCTGAACACTGTTGTTGACATCAGTACAGAGTGACGTGTAGAAAAAAAGGCATAGGCAGTTGGTTAAACCTCACACATGTAGAGTGTCTGTATGTGTGTGACATAGGTGTATATCTTTGTGAATGCCAGTGTGTGTGTGTGTGTGTGTGTGTGTGTGTGTGTGTGTGTGTGTGTGTGTGTGTGTGTGTGTGTGTGTTTGGCTGTCCGTGTGTATGGCTGTCCAGTTCCTGGAGTGAGGCTGTATTTTACCATAGTGAAATGTTAATGCGTCCTGCCCCCATCCACTCAATGCAATCTAGCATCCCTATTGATATCATCAATCGTAGACGGGCATTCTAATTGCCTGTTAACATGTACACCCTGGGGTGTGACCTGTTGTTACATAGCCTACAGATGGAACTCCCTCCCCACATACACTCACTGTACTGTAGTATCCCTGTCGATGTCCTCGATCTTAGGCCATTCCAACTACCTGTACATGTATAATGTCTGTGGAGCGTCTTGTAATTGTGTAGTACTATAATGATGATATGCACATAGGCAGGGGTTCTCATCTGAACACTGACAACTGTGTGTGTGTGTGTGTGTGTGTGTGTGTGTGTGTGTGTGTGTGTGTGTGTGTGTGTGTGTGTGTCAGAGTGTGTGTTACTGTGTCTGTGAATCCCCGAGTGTGTGTCTGTGTTTGCATGCTGTTATGGCAGTGGGTATTACTGATTCCCAATGAGAAGCCACTATTTCCACTGGCCTTTACCCTTGTCATCCGGAATACCACTTTTTTACCCCCTCCTCGCTCCAGGTAACTATACCTATGATGTCACCCACTATGGATGTGATGGCTCTGAACACAGTAGCTTACTACACAGCTATCATGCTCTTGGATCATTAGAACAGCAAATATAATTGAAACATGGAAGAATATAACTGTGATGTGGAAGCTACAAAGTGCATGCAGGTATTGTCATACTGACCTCTGGGTAGTCAACATGTACATATGGGACACCCGCAAACACCGACATGCCCCAGCACATGGAACTACACCTGAAAGAGGAAGGCATAACATCAAGATCAACATGCTGTTAGTGCTGTTACACATAATACATACTGTCAAACGTACAAAATGCATTCTAAAACTGTAATACATGGTATGTCTGCTGCCTGTCAACACTACTCAACAATATTAATCTACAATTGTCTACCTAGTATGTTCACCCTGTGCATCAGACCATACGAATATGTCCCTGCACCGATGGCGTGGATCACCGGGCTGCGGCACAGGCATCATCATATGCACAGGGTGATAATATTTGCCAGATGCCTAGGCTGTGCGATTGGATGACATGATGTGTGTGTGTTAGGGCCTGTGATATCATTGGGTGTGTGTGTGTGTGTGTGTGTGTGTGTGTGTGTGTGTGTTGACATGCCCTACATTTGTTTCCAGTGTGTGTGTGTATGCATGCACACAGGTCTGGTATGTGGCTGGCCTACACAGGGGTATTATTGACAGCTGCAGACTGTACAAGGCAGGTTTCACAGTTCACAGTGTCCAGCCATGGACACGTGACCTGCGCTTGCCAGGGGTTACACGGGCACTACCAGGCAGAGGTCCAGATTGGGTACCGTCTGATGGCACATATCCACTGGAATCGTGTCCCTGTTGGGAACATCCAGGACCACGTGGCCTTCTGTGTCCTGCTGTGGACTGCACAGCACCATCTGCACTGCTGCTGCTACTGCCACCATGGGAGTGGGCATGTGCAGTAGCATGTTCACATAGACCTTCAACAGGTGATGTAGCTGACCTACGTCCACATGCCCAATGCTTCACTCCCACCAGATGTTCCAGCACAGACATTCTACGCTCGAGGATTGACATGCCATGGTCAAGGACTCCCACCATGTCACCCAATCATCTATCCAAAACATCTGCAAGATGATGGTGAGCATTTTCAAGTACCTGGATGCTGTCAGTTAATGAACAGACAGCAGCTCTCTGAAGCCTTAGACCTTCTCTGTTGTGCCATTCAGCACATGTCTGTGCCTCCATTACAGCCTGAAACATGCGTCTGGTGACTCCAGCTGATGTGCTTTGTCTCACAGGGGCATGTTGGCCAGTGGTCCTCCTACGAGCAGTGCTGGGCACATGCCTATGTGGGACATCACCAGTCTGTTGACTGGGATCATGGTGTGCAGGCACACCTTCCATAGTCACCACACTTCCCTGTTCCATGCTACCACCCGCCAACTGTCCTTCCTCTATGGCCAGTGGTGATGGGGTATGTGCAGGCAGGGGAACTGTGTGCGAGGATGAGGGGGAGACAGGTGGAATAGCAACCAATGGATCAGATTCAGCCCCTGACAACCCTGCCTGTGCCTCAATCATACTATCATCATCACTGCTAGAGTCTGTGGGGACACTAACATCAGGTGGACCACAGGAGAGCAACGCACCTACATCAACACCTGTGAGGGGAAGACAAGAACTGTACATTACAAGTTATACCAGACACACACACACAGACAGAGACACACACAGAGAGACACACACAGACAGACACAGACAGACACACACACAGACAGACACACACAGACAGACACTGACAGACACAGACACACACACACACACACACACACACACACACACACACACACACACAGACACACACACACAGACACACACACACACACACACACACACACACACACACACACAGAGACACACACACAGACAGAGACACACACAGAGACACACACACAGACACACAGACACACACACACACACACACACACACACACACACACACACACAGACACACACAAAGACATGCACACACAGACACCCAACACACACTCACAGACACATACACACAGAGACATACACATCTATATACACACACACACACACACACACACACACACACACACACACACACACACACACACACACACAGACACACACACACACACACACACACACACACACACACACACACACACACACACACACACACACACACACACACACACACACACACACACAGACATTCATGCTACATGCAGGTGATATGGCAGATGGCATTCAGCTTAGACAATTATAGTTTCAGCTTAGACAATTATAGTGGTAGTTATACATCCCTGAGTTGCACACAACAGCATGCATGTGTTATAGCAGACAGCATGCACCTTACATAATTATAGTGGTGGTTAGCATACATACTGTATTGCACCATTTGTGTTAGTAGCCTATGCCCCATACCTGCAACACAATGCATGCACTTTGTACCGTTGCACTGCACTGCCATGGTGTGTCCAATATACACCACATGTTAACAGACCATCACTGACCTTTGTACATCTGCCACTGATGCTTTGTTTTGGCCACCAGCCCTATGTGTGAAGACATGAGCAGTAGGGTATGTCAACTGTATACTATGTTTGCCTGAGCTCTAGCATGCATATCTCCCCCAAAGCAGTGCATGTCTGTTCAACATTATTCCGCCTACCCCTGAGCTGAGTGTAGACATTGTGCATGTGGCTGTACACACATGTTTGACATGGCTGTCCCTACTTTGCAATGGTGCCACAGACCAGCACAGGTTTACAGTACACCGGCCTGCTGTGTGGCGTATGACCTTGCCAATCACATGTAGTATGACATGTCTTCTACTGACGTGTTGAATGACATGCATACATGTGTAACACAATGGTGTCCTTTCCAATCTACAGTACTGTAATGGTGTCCTCATGCAGGGATGTGTTATACTAACATGGGCCTTCAGCTGATGCAATGTTGTCTGTCCACCCTACAAATATGCAGGGACATACTGCACATTGAGCTGATGTGCATAGCCATTGCAGGGCATCATGTGGCTTCACAATTGCTATACAGTGTGAGCTACTGACACAGTTCATAGCCATGACTATGTTCACATACAATGCATAGCTAATGTGGAATGTGACCCACGTCACTGAGGTGTATATACAATAAACCCTAATGTGGAATGTGTGACACAGGTCACAGAAGGGTATACGGATGACACCCCTGCACATCTGCAACTATATTACTGATGCCTGGCAACTATTCCCACACATGGCTAACTTAGCAGTACTCTATGTCCCACATGCCATCTGTGTACCTCACACACATGAGGAGCAGGCATGACAGTGATGTCTGACACCAGCAAGGTGAATGTACTGTATCAGTGGCTTGCTGTGGATGTATGTGTATTTTGTGCAACACATGTATGTATTTGGATACTGTATAGGTGAATGCTTCCATGTCATGACACACTCAAGATGTTCAAGACATGTTATGTGGTAGTTTCATGTTATGCCTACACAAGCTGTGCACAGGCCTGTATGATGTTTAGTGTTTCGCATCTGCAATATCGCCATTACACAAAGGCCATAATTGTATTGTGTCGAGCCAATGTACAACAGGGTGTACACACATGTTCATCACTTCTACTGTGTGTGTTGCTTCATGTCTCTGGCCATCCTCCATGGCCATGTGTACACATGTTCAGTCCAATGGTTGCGATGGCCATCTTATTTCACATGTCAGTGTTATCCCATATGACATACACCCATAGATGTCATATGCTCCACTGAGGACAGTGTTATTCAGACAAAGGGTGGTATGTATGGGATGTGAGACATGTTTTGCAGGAGAGTTGAGCAGTGTTGCAGTCAGCCCACTACATGTCATGGACATATCTGATAGCACATGACATTGTGTGACATTCATAGCAAGGATATACTCCACAAAGGTGTATCCTGTGGGCTGGTCATACTCCAGCTTCAACACATTTAGAGTGTGTGCACACATATGCTCTCTGTACAGTACTGTTCATATTCCCAACATGTGTAATGCTGATATGTAATATCTGTCTCTACAGTGGAACACACCTCCACCATTGTATTCACTGTTGTCCACACATCTGGCAATGACAGTTTGGAAGGTTTAGTGTAGGTGTTTCATATAGTCTTCAATTATTTCACATAGGTAAACAGTGTGATGCATTGCAGGTCTGACCAGTGTCCATTAACAGGACCACCATACATTATGTGTACATGTGTTATGTCAGATAGCATGCAATGAATATGTTCCGTGCATTATCAAGCCTGGTAAAAAATAATAATCTCACCTGACACAGGCTGCTGTCACTGCAAAACACCAGAGGTACCTAAACAGGAGTGTCACAGCAGTAAGATCATTATCCATACCTGTGTGATAGCTACAGGGTTCAATGTCCATGTTAGCACATAAGCCAGTACAATACACTATACTATGGAGTATGCACATCTGTGCATACATAGAGTAGCAGACTATAGTATGTGGTATGTGTGCATACATGCCTTGCATATGATGTTACATTACATACTGTACAGTAACACATGTAACTATGGGAAATATAGTTGTGTTTTATGTGCAGTAGTGACTTACCAGGCAACTCCAGGCTCGGCGATTGAGAGACACCCACCTTCACAATACCAGCTAAAGCTTGTGGATGGAGGTCTGCAGGTGTCCCCAGGTTGGCTAGTAGCTCCTTGGTACGTGGGAGTGGGGGCTGGGTGAGGGGCCCCCCACCTGTTCCACCTTGTTCCCTGGTGATTGCATTAGCTCCCTGTTTTTCCCGTCTTATCAGGTCAGTGCAGTGTCGGTGCACCTGCTGATAGGTGCGATTGTGACTGCCAACATCATTTACCCTCCTGCAGAGTTCCTCCCACAGGGCATCCTGCTGCTGTGCATCCTGTGGCACATGGCTGAAGAGCGTTGTGTGGTTGTCGAGGAGGTATGGGATGAGGACCTCATCCTCCAAGTGGCTGTATGCTGGCAGTCTGCTATGTGGCATACCTGGAAGACATAATGATGGAGACAGGTCACAGTAACTCACAGAGAAGTACAGCAGTACAGCTGAACATACATGTGTATCACATGCATTAAGATTACAAATACATCTTTGCAAATCTACATGACACTAACACCACTGACATGTATAAGTCACACACATTTGACACCTACTGGTGATGTGATGTTATCGCCATATGTGTGTGTGTGTGTGTGTGTGTGTGTGTGTGTGTGTGTGTGTGTGTGTGTGTGTGTCATGTGATGACATTGCTCATACACCATGTGGATGTTGTCTTGACATGGGTATGTTGGTTTGCCTGTAGTGGTGTCTTTACCTATCAGCACATGCCTGGATGTGTTCACATTAATGCAATCGACCTTAATGCTGTGTATATGTCACATATATAGTCATACATAGCCGTTAGTGACATGACCTGTGACCCTGCAGTCTTGCAAGCATGTATGTGTTTTGCCATATACATCTACATGGCACTGTACAGCTGTGTAGCATCCTGCCATGCATTGCCTGTGTTGCTCATGTGTAACACATGGGACAATAGCTAGCCTGATAGTATTTGCAGGGTTGGATATCAACTATAGCACATATGGTCATAGTGATCTAGAAGGCTATATGCCCTGGGCCATTTATGAGCCTAGGCGGACAGGTTACCTAGCTGTAGGCAACAGATAGGTAAGTTTCAGTGGCCAGTTCAAGCAGTGCCACAGAACTGATATATATGGTTACTGATATATTTGGCATGCGGTCATCGCACCATGTTACAGAGAGGGGCCATGCGCAGCTTCGCTGGACAGGAATGCATAGTATGGCAAGAGTATGTTAAGTGTATGGGACAGAGATCTGTCAGGCATGTTGTGATCCTTGTACTAGAAAGGTGGATGTCCATGACGTATGCGTTTATTTGGGATCAGGATGTGTTAAGTGTAACATGTCCAACACCTCTGGGTTGGACATGGCTTCATTCAAGGTAGGCTGCATGCTACATAATGCAGCTAGGGATTGGAAGGGCAGTGAAGGCCATCTACACATGGGCAATAACCCTTAAATGAAATATGTGATCTATTATGGGTCACATGGGTGTTGAGTATGGCTGAGCAGTTATCTCTATATTCCTGGATGGCACCCTGTCATGATTAGGGGTGCCAACAATGACTACCTGTCCTTTGTGGTGAAGTAACTATCAAAGGGAAGTACTGTCCAGCTGCATCCCATACACACAGTTGCCATTATGTTGACCGCTGCCTAGGTGGTAGTTAATGGGTACAGGGTTTGTAACATAGGGGATGACAATGCAAAACTTAGCTGTCAGATTGTGGCCATACATCACACACCACACATCTGACACACTAAGGCCCTTCTGTATATTGAACGCAGCACACATTGAGTCGACTATTGCTCCTAGTTTATAGTCATTTGCAAACATCAATAGGCTGATAGCTTCTGTGTTATTCTGTATGGTATAGATAACAAAGAGGGGGAGTACCAGGAATGACCCCTGTATTACTGTGGCTGGCACTGGTTTGATGTGCGTGTATTAGGTAGACACCTTCTGTAGTGTTGGTTCTGCCAGCAGTCCAGTTGCCAACCACTCCTATGACATAGGAATATACACCTAGTTTACTGAGTGTAGCTGGAACACAGTATGCGTGATGGTGCCCTACGACCTGTCAAGGTCATGATATGCAGTGTGAATCAACCCTGCTGTCATCTACATCTGTACCAAGTACATAAAATACGTTGACCATGGTTCATGGCCGTACAGACCAGACTCAGCAGGGTAGTTGTGCACTATGTCCCATTATCAATGGTGTCTCCCCCTTTTGTGGGGTGTGATAACTGTTGCTGTGCACCATTCGGTGTGTACACAGCCTGACATGGAGCTATGATTGAACATGATGTGTATGTGGATAGCTGAATCCTCTTACATTTGTGTAGGATACACCCAGGGAAGTTGACAGGTCCCATGAAAGCTGTATGTATGGCTTTAGAGAGTGCAGCTTGTATCTGCATAGTCGTTAGTACAGAGGCCCTGTAGTGTACATGGATATATTACTAAGTGTACCTGTTGGGGGGGGGAGTGGATTTAGGTTCTCCAAGACCCTATATGGATGAATGGGTGCTATTTCTGTAGGTGCAGTACTTCCCATGCCATAGTGCTATGCAGCATGGCAGGTCTTGTCATTGCCATTATAATTAATGACACAACTATAGACTGCTTTGTGCTTGGCCTCATAATATGTGGCTGATTAGTTTCACAGTAGCTTTGCATGGTTTTATATGGCGTATCTGCATCTTACTGACGCTGACTAGGGATCACCTACACTCATGTGTGTTCACTCTTCCAACAGTTGCTACCTTCTGTGGTACAGTTTAAAGCATGGTACCACCAGTTTGCCTACTTGTTTGTGTTGGGTTGACTCCTGGTTCTGTTTCAATGGCACAATCACTGCACATATGTGACTGCTTAGGTTTCATTTGTGTAGTATTCAGCATTTGCACATGCATTGTCCATCTGCATGGGTGCCATGACACTCACCACTCTGCTCTTAGGAAGCATAACATTGGCATTGGAGACTAACTATGTGTAGCATACTGTTAGCCCTGTTTGTGTGACTACTGTGATCCAGGTCAGTGGGGTCGATGGAATCCAACATGCATTGAGAGCAGGTGTTGGTACATGAGGAGTCTTCCCAGTTCATAATGGAATAGTTGAGAGCAGCCATTATTATGGTTCTGTCTCAGACCTAATCTTCCCCATTACAGCACATTATGAAAGTTGGGAAGTCCGCGGCCTGGTGGGTGATCTGTCTCAAGGTGCATTTTGAATTCCATTGGCACAAAGGTAGTTGCTCAGCATAATGCATCTGAAGTTATGCAAGTGCAACTAGCGTGGGGGTATACATATCCTTCAGGAATATGGACACACCTGCGGCCCATGTGTTCCAATAAAGGATAATGGGCAAGAGGTGAGGTATGTGTTATATCATGGTCATGCAGGTGTGCTCTCTGAAGCATTGAAACATGTCTCAGCCACTGCTCAGATATGTTCTCCATGTTAGGGATTGACATATGTGTGTCCGTATAGTGTTTCTGACATGTATCATTGTGTAGCGAGACCCACAGTTTATTGCTTGGCTGTCCCCGTAACAGCAGTGGACCCTCACTTGAATCGTGCATGATGAAGGCACTATAGGGGAAGCAAGAGCCCTAGGCAGTATCCAGATTCCCAGGGATGACAGGTGCAGGCCCTGTCTGGCAAAGCATCATGGTCTGTCAACCATGTTATCCCAGGATGACAGATACTGGATACCCTTTGACATGCACCACTACAGTAGACAATTGTGGAATACAGTCCTTTTGTCCCTGTACTGCAGTATCATTCTGGCCAATGGCAGAATGCTACCCAGGCCTTGGGACATACCTGCATGGGCTACAAGACCTGACAGTTCCTACATGTGTTTCCATGCAGTCCAAGCTACTGCATCACAGGTCCTGCACAACAACATGGAATATACCAGAGCCATGTGTATAGTTCAAAAGGTGGTCTGAGTGTATGAGTATGTGGCTAATCATGGCAGACAGGCAGATGACAGTATGTATGTCCTCGTATAGGTTGGTGTGTAACATAGTGCTAGAGTTTGCATTCACAAATGAGTACTGTTGGGCATGTTTTCTGTCACGTGTTCAGAGGTGTGGCATAATTATGCAAACTATGTCATACAGTTTGTGTATTTCAGTGTCTGTCTCTTCCTGCTTGGGGGTCACTTGTTTGGCCAGATACTTAGATGCGTCTGTGAATGTGTGTGATTTCCGGTAGTGTGTGTGGGTGCCCATACTGCGTTCTGGTAAGGGTATGTGTTGGTTGTGTTGATGAGCTGCATGTGTTAACCTACACCTTATGACTGTCCAGTCCAGTCATGGCTGCAGACTGGGTTGCCTTCCAGCTTACCCCTGTAGCTGCATCGCAAACAATGTGTGGGGCATGGCGTTAGGTGGGTCTGGCAGTGTACATGGCATAGAGATTACATTCCCCCAGGATGGCCACATACACAAAGCTGACATTAGTAAACATCAGTAGCTGACTAGTGGACATGCCTGCATGAGCAGTCAGTACTATAAGTACCAAGTACTGTATTTAGTTTACGTATTGCCTATGAAGATGTTTTAGACAGTGATACTCACATGTAAATATTTGTTTTATGGACGTGACAACACTGGTTATTACGGAAACATTGTAGCTACCTTTAGCAGCAATCCTCCTCTGAGGAGTACATCACATCTTGTTAGTTGATTACAGATGATGCAAGTGTCTTCAGGTCTGTTTCCTTCTCTGGGTATATACTCACATATCCACCAGGACCATGAGCTCTGTTGGCACAGGCACCCACTCTCCAAACAGAGTCATGTATCAATAGGCTCTGATGCCACTATCAACATGATCAGGATATAATCAGATAGTGTGAGCCACTATCAACATGATCAGGATATAATCAGATAGAGTGAGCCATCACCTATGATGCGGCTATTACACATGGGCAGCTGTCTCCTACATCTTACACTCCTACTGCAGATGTTACACTGGAGTTAAAGATGATATGTAACCTGTTTCATTACCAGTGCTGTGCACTACCTTACATACAGTATGTGCAGGCGGCTGTTAGGTTGGCAATGAGAGGTTGGGCTACACAAACCTGGTAGTTCAACCAGTGTGTCTGTACTCTCAATATCCACTCTATGTAGGTGTGCACATAGCCATTTGGTCCAGCCCTGTAACAAGGGTCACTACACATTTGCATAACATGTACACATGCACAGCTGTTATTGCTTGCAAACGATAGTAGAGAGGTAGCTATTACATGTGTTATGTGCATGGATAGTTACCTGGCTCTTCCAATTATCTTTGCTATCCTGCTGCTAACCTGTCAGATGAATGCTAATGCTATGTTTCCTGTCACTGAGTATTGTAATTGCCAATAGACATAACTACTGTTTGCATAACATAACAGAACTGCTATCTAGAATAGAATAGAATACAGATCTGCCTAGAATACTGTACATTACTCAGTTATTGGCAGAATATCCCACAATGCACACCATATTTTCACGGTAAGCCCACCTTTAACATGTTCATCTTACTTATACACCCATACATATGTCGACTGTTACAATATATCGACATATACTATCCCCTGCTACAGCACATACTTGTTGAACCAATCCTGACACTGACAGTGGCTGGAAGCGAATTGGTGGGTTCCAAGCCCATATCATCCCTTGTGGTGTATGCGGAGTGTGCCGTGTGACCTACAGCAGTACACACATAGAATACTACAAACATTACTACTGC